>NW_027316055.1:0-42500 GCF_026437365.1 Eucyclogobius newberryi
GGAAATGCTCTGGACATGCTCTGGACATGGTCCAGACCTGGTCTGGACTGGTCCGGACATGCTCTGGACTGGTCTGGACATGCTCTGGACATGCTCTGGACATGGTCTGGACATGGTCTGGACATGGTCTGGACCTGGTTTAGACATGCTCCGGACATTCTCTGGATCTTCTCTGGATCTGCTCTGGACAGGCTCTAGACCTGCTCTAGACTTTCTCTGGACCTACTCAGGAAATGCTCTGGTCCTGGTCCGGACCTTCTACGGATCTGGTCTGGACCTACTCTGGACCTGATCTGGACATGCTCTGGGCCTGGTCTAGACATGCTCTGGGCCTGGTCTAGACATGCTCTTGACCTGGTCTGGACCTTCTCTGGACCTTGTCTAGACCTGGTCTAGACCTGCTCTGGACCTGCTCTGTACCTGGTGTGGACCTGGTGTGGACCTGGTGTGGACCTGGTCTGGACCTGCTCTGGACCTGCTCCGGACCTGCTCCGGACCTGCTCCGGACCTGCTCCGGACCTGGTCTAAACCTGGTCTGGACCTGCTCTGGACATGCTCTGGACATGCTCTGGACATAATCTGGACATGCTGTGGACATTCTCTGGATCTTCTCTGGACCTGCTCTGGACCTTCTCTGGACCTTCTCTGGACCTGCTCTGGACCCGGTCTGGACCCGGTCTGGACCCGGTCTGGACCCGGTCTGGTACAGTTGTATTCACTGTGAATAGTCTTGAAGTCTCTGGACTGTTTTCTAGAGGATTTCATAAGATCCAGAAGAACAAGTCATTTTATTTGCCTTGAGTCAAACGCGGCTCAAAAGAACCAGAAGCAGCCTAAAGGTCTCTTTCTGCAGGAGCAGCTTCAAGGTGACTGGCAGAAAACATGCACTTTTTGATCTGATTTTGATATGATTGTTATTAATATTCATTGTTGTTGATTGCACCTTAACGCCAACGATCAAGGCCTGGACTGAGAGAGGGACAGACATCAGGCAAATGGAAAACAACCACATTCAGACTCAACCTGGAGATGGACAAATGGGACTTTTATGTTTATTTAAATGTGCCGAGATTTGGTTTGTATTTGTGTTTAGTTGTTCTAAACCAGGGCTAAACCAGGACTAAACCAGGTCTAAACCAGGTCTAAACCAGGACTAAACCAGGACTAAACCAGGTCTAAACCAGGTCTAAACCAGGACTAAACCAGGTCTAAACCAGGTCTAAACCAGGACTAAACCAGGACTAAACCAGGTCTAAACCAGGTCTAAACCAGGACTAAACCAGGTCTAAACCAGGACTAAACCAGGACTAAACCAGGTCTAAACCAGGACTAAACCAGGTCTAAACCAGGACTAAACCAGGACTAAACCAGGACTAAACCAGGACTAAACAAGGTCTAAACCAGGACTAAACAAGGTCTAAACCAGGTCTAAACCAGGACTAAACCAGGACTAAACCAGGTCTAAACCAGGACTAAACCAGGACTAAACCAGGACTAAACCAGGACTAAACAAGGTCTAAACCAGGACTAAACCAGGTCTAAACCAGGTCTAAACCAGGACTAAACCAGGACTAAACCAGGTCTAAACCAGGACTAAACCAGGACTAAACCAGGACTAAACCAGGACTAAACAAGGTCTAAACCAGGACTAAACAAGGTCTAAACCAGGTCTAAACCAGGACTAAACCAGGACTAAACCAGGACTAAACCAGGTCTAAACCAGGACTAAACCAGGACTAAACCAGGTCTAAACCAGGTCTAAACCAGGTCTAAACCAGGTCTAAACCAGGACTAAACCAGGACTAAACCAGGACTAAACCAGGACTAAACCAGGACTAAACAAGGTCTAAACCAGGGCTAAACCAGGACTAAACCAGGTCTAAACCAGGTCTAAACCAGGTCTAAACCAGGACTAAACCAGGTCTAAACCAGGACTAAACCAGGTCTAAACCAGGTCTAAACCAGGACTAAACCAGGTCTAAACCAGGACTAAACCAGGACTAAACAAGGTCTAAACCAGGACTAAACAAGGTCTAAACCAGGTCTAAACCAGGACTAAACCAGGACTAAACCAGGTCTAAACCAGGACTAAACCAGGACTAAACCAGGACTAAACCAGGACTACACAAGGTCTAAACCAGGACTAAACCAGGTCTAAACCAGGTCTAAACCAGGACTAAACCAGGACTAAACCAGGTCTAAACCAGGACTAAACCAGGACTAAACCAGGACTAAACCAGGACTAAACCAGGTCTAAACCAGGACTAAACCAGGACTAAACCAGGTCTAAACCAGGTCTAAACCAGGTCTAAACCAGGACTAAACCAGGACTAAACCAGGACTAAACCAGGACTAAACCAGGTCTAAACCAGGTCTAAACCAGGACTAAACCAGGTCTAAACCAGGTCTAAACCAGGACTAAACCAGGACTAAACCAGGACTAAACCAGGTCTAAACCAGGTCTAAACCAGGACTAAACCAGGTCTAAACCAGGTCTAAACCAGGTCTAAACCAGGTCTAAACCAGGTCTAAACCAGGACTAAACCAGGACTAAACCAGGACTAAACCAGGACTAAACAAGGACTAAACCAGGACTAAACAAGGTCTAAACCAGGGCTAAACCAGGACTAAACCAGGTCTAAACCAGGTCTAAACCAGGTCTAAACCAGGACTAAACCAGGTCTAAACCAGGACTAAACCAGGACTAAACCAGGACTAAACCAGGTCTAAACCAGGTCTAAACCAGGACTAAACCAGGTCTAAACCAGGACTAAACCAGGACTAAACAAGGTCTAAACCAGGACTAAACAAGGTCTAAACCAGGTCTAAACCAGGACTAAACCAGGACTAAACCAGGTCTAAACCAGGACTAAACCAGGACTAAACCAGGACTAAACAAGGTCTAAACCAGGACTAAACCAGGTCTAAACCAGGTCTAAACCAGGACTAAACCAGGACTAAACCAGGTCTAAACCAGGACTAAACCAGGACTAAACCAGGACTAAACCAGGTCTAAACCAGGACTAAACCAGGACTAAACCAGGTCTAAACCAGGTCTAAACCAGGTCTAAACCAGGTCTAAACCAGGACTAAACCAGGTCTAAACCAGGACTAAACCAGGTCTAAACCAGGTCTAAACCAGGACTAAACCAGGTCTAAACCAGGTCTAAACCAGGACTAAACCAGGACTAAACCAGGTCTAAACCAGGTCTAAACCAGGACTAAACCAGGTCTAAACCAGGACTAAACCAGGACTAAACCAGGACTAAACAAGGTCTAAACCAGGACTAAACAAGGTCTAAACCAGGTCTAAACCAGGACTAAACCAGGACTAAACCAGGTCTAAACCAGGACTAAACCAGGACTAAACCAGGACTAAACCAGGACTAAACAAGGTCTAAACCAGGACTAAACAAGGTCTAAACCAGGTCTAAACCAGGACTAAACCAGGACTAAACCAGGTCTAAACCAGGACTAAACCAGGACTAAACCAAGACTAAACCAGGACTAAACCAGGTCTAAACCAGGACTAAACCAGGACTAAACCAGGTCTAAACCAGGTCTAAACCAGGACTAAACCAGGAATAAACCAGGTCTAAATCAGGGCTAAACCAGGGCTAAACCAGGACTAAACCAGGTCTAAACCAGGTCTAAACCAGGTCTAAACCAGGACTAAACCAGGTCTAAACCAGGTCTAAACCAGGACTAAACCAGGACTAAACCAGGACTAAACCAGGTCTAAACCAGGTCTAAACCAGGACTAAACCAGGACTAAACCAGGTCTAAACCAGGACTAAACCAGGACTAAACCAGGACTAAACCAGGACTAAACAAGGTCTAAACCAGGGCTAAACCAGGACTAAACCAGGTCTAAACCAGGTCTAAACCAGGTCTAAACCAGGACTAAACCAGGTCTAAACCAGGTCTAAACCAGGTCTAAACCAGGACTAAACCAGGACTAAACCAGGACTAAACCAGGTCTAAACCAGGTCTAAACCAGGACTAAACCAGGTCTAAACCAGGACTAAACCAGGACTAAACAAGGTCTAAACAAGGACTAAACAAGGTCTAAACCAGGTCTAAACCAGGTCTAAACCAGGACTAAACCAGGTCTAAACCAGGACTAAACCAGGACTAAACCAGGACTAAACCAGGACTAAACAAGGTCTAAACCAGGACTAAACAAGGTCTAAACCAGGTCTAAACCAGGACTAAACCAGGACTAAACCAGGTCTAAACCAGGACTAAACCAGGACTAAACCAGGACTAAACCAGGTCTAAACCAGGTCTAAACCAGGTCTAAACCAGGTCTAAACCAGGACTAAACCAGGACTAAACCAGGACTAAACCAGGACTAAACAAGGACTAAACCAGGACTAAACAAGGTCTAAACCAGGACTAAACCAGGTTTAAACCAGGTTTAAACCAGGACTAAACCAGGACTAAACCAGGACTAAACAAGGACTAAACCAGGACTAAACCAGGTCTAAACCAGGACTAAACCAGGACTAAACCAGGACTAAACCAGGTCTAAACCAGGACTAAACCAGGTCTAAACCAGGTCTAAACCAGGTCTAAACCAGGTCTAAACAAGGTCTAAACCAGGACTAAACCAGGACTAAACCAGGACTAAACCAGGTCTAAACCAGGACTAAACCAGGACTAAACCAGGACTAAACCAGGTCTAAACCAGGTCTAAACCAGGTCTAAACCAGGACTAAACCAGGACTAAACCAGGACTAAACAAGGACTAAACAAGGTCTAAACCAGGACTAAACCAGGTCTAAACCAGGTCTAAACCAGGTCTAAACCAGGACTAAAGCAGGTCTAAAGCAGGACTAAAGCAGGACTAAAGCAGGACTAAACCAGGACTAAACCAGGTCTAAACCAGGTCTAAACCAGGTCTAAACCAGGACTAAACCAGGACTAAACCAGGACTAAACCAGGACTAAACCAGGTCTAAACCAGGTCTAAACCAGGTCTAAACCAGGTCTAAACCAGGACTAAACCAGGTCTAAACCAGGACTAAACCAGGACTAAACCAGGACTAAACCAGGTCTAAACCAGGTCTAAACCAGGACTAAACCAGGTCTAAACCAGGACTAAACCAGGACTAAACCAGGACTAAACCAGGACTAAACAAGGTCTAAACCAGGTCTAAACCAGGACTAAACCAGGACTAAACCAGGTCTAAACCAGGACTAAACCAGGACTAAACCAGGACTAAACCAGGACTAAACAAGGTCTAAACCAGGACTAAACAAGGTCTAAACCAGGTCTAAACCAGGTCTAAACCAGGACTAAACCAGGACTAAACCAGGTCTAAACCAGGACTAAACCAGGACTAAACCAGGACTAAACCAGGTCTAAACCAGGACTAAACCAGGACTAAACCAGGTCTAAACCAGGTCTAAACCAGGTCTAAACCAGGTCTAAACCAGGACTAAACCAGGACTAAACCAGGACTAAACCAGGACTAAACAAGGTCTAAACCAGGGCTAAACCAGGACTAAACCAGGTCTAAACCAGGTCTAAACCAGGTCTAAACCAGGACTAAACCAGGTCTAAACCAGGTCTAAACCAGGACTAAACCAGGACTAAACCAGGACTAAACCAGGTCTAAACCAGGTCTAAACCAGGACTAAACCAGGTCTAAACCAGGACTAAACCAGGACTAAACAAGGTCTAAACCAGGACTAAACAAGGTCTAAACCAGGTCTAAACCAGGACTAAACCAGGACTAAACCAGGTCTAAACCAGGACTAAACCAGGACTAAACCAGGACTAAACCAGGACTAAACAAGGTCTAAACCAGGACTAAACAAGGTCTAAACCAGGTCTAAACCAGGACTAAACCAGGACTAAACCAGGTCTAAACCAGGACTAAACCAGGACTAAACCAGGACTAAACCAGGTCTAAACCAGGTCTAAACCAGGACTAAACCAGGTTTAAACCAGGTTTAAACCAGGACTAAACCAGGACTAAACCAGGACTAAACAAGGACTAAACCAGGACTAAACCAGGTCTAAACCAGGACTAAACCAGGACTAAACCAGGACTAAACCAGGTCTAAACCAGGACTAAACCAGGTCTAAACCAGGTCTAAACCAGGTCTAAACCAGGTCTAAACCAGGACTAAACCAGGACTAAACCAGGACTAAACCAGGACTAAACCAGGTCTAAACCAGGACTAAACCAGGACTAAACCAGGTCTAAACCAGGTCTAAACCAGGACTAAACCAGGACTAAACCAGGACTAAACAAGGACTAAACAAGGTCTAAACCAGGACTAAACCAGGTCTAAACCAGGTCTAAACCAGGACTAAACCAGGACTAAACCAGGACTAAACCAGGACTAAACCAGGACAAAACAAGGACTAAACCAGGACTAAACAAGGTCTAAACCAGGACTAAACCAGGACTAAACCAGGACTAAACAAGGACTAAACCAGGACTAAACAAGGTCTAAACCAGGACTAAACCAGGTCTAAACCAGGTTTAAACCAGGACTAAACCAGGACTAAACCAGGACTAAACCAGGACTAAACCAGGTCTAAACCAGGTTTAAACCAGGACTAAACCAGGACTAAACCAGGACTAAACCAGGACTAAACAAGGACTAAACCAGGACTAAACAAGGTCTAAACCAGGACTAAACCAGGTCTAAACCAGGTTTAAACCAGGACTAAACCAGGACTAAACCAGGACTAAACAAGGACTAAACCAGGACTAAACAAGGTCTAAACCAGGACTAAACCAGGTCTAAACCAGGTTTAAACCAGGTCTAAACCAGGACTAAACCAGGACTAAACCAGGACTAAACCAGGACTAAACCAGGACTAAACAAGGTCTAAACCAGGACTAAACCAGGACTAAACCAGGACTAAACCAGGACTAAACCAGGACTAAACAAGGACTAAACCAGGACTAAACAAGGTCTAAACCAGGACTAAACCAGGTCTAAACCAGGTTTAAACCAGGACTAAACAAGGACTAAACCAGGACTAAACAAGGTCTAAACCAGGTTTAGACCAGGTCTAAACCAGGTCTAAACCTGGACTAAACCTGGACTAAACCTGGACCAAACCTGGACCAAACCTGGACCAAACCAGGACTAAACCAGGACTAAACCAGGACTAAACCAGGACTAAACCAGGTCTAAACCAGGACTAAACCAGGACTAAACCAGGTCTAAACCAGGTCTAAACCAGGACTAAACCAGGACTAAACCAGGACTAAACAAGGACTAAACCAGGACTAAACAAGGTCTAAACCAGGACTAAACCAGGTCTAAACCAGGTTTAAACCAGGACTAAACCAGGACTAAACCAGGACTAAACAAGGACTAAACCAGGACTAAACAAGGTCTAAACCAGGACTAAACCAGGTCTAAACCAGGTTTAAACCAGGTCTAAACCAGGTCTAAACCAGGACTAAACCAGGACTAAACCAGGTCTAAACCAGGTTTAAACCAGGTCTAAACCAGGTCTAAACCAGGACTAAACCAGGACTAAACCAGGACTAAACAAGGACTAAACAAGGACTAAACCAGGACTAAACAAGGTCTAAACCAGGACTAAACCAGGACTAAACCAGGACTAAACCAGGACTAAACCAGGTCTAAACCAGGTTTAAACCAGGACTAAACAAGGACTAAACCAGGACTAAACAAGGACTAAACCAGGACTAAACCAGGACTAAACCAGGACTAAACCAGGACTAAACAAGGACTAAACCAGGACTAAACCAGGACTAAACAAGGACTAAACAAGGACTAAACCAGGACTAAACAAGGTCTAAACAAGGTCTAAACCAGGACTAAACCAGGACTAAACCAGGACTAAACCAGGTCTAAACCAGGTTTAAACCAGGACTAAACCAGGACTAAACAAGGACTAAACCAGGACTAAACCAGGTCTAAACCAGGTTTAAACCAGGACTAAACAAGGACTAAACCAGGACTAAACAAGGACTAAACCAGGACTAAACCAGGACTAAACCAGGACTAAACCAGGACTAAACAAGGACTAAACCAGGACTAAACCAGGACTAAACAAGGACTAAACAAGGACTAAACCAGGACTAAACAAGGTCTAAACAAGGTCTAAACCAGGACTAAACCAGGACTAAACCAGGACTAAACCAGGTCTAAACCAGGTTTAAACCAGGACTAAACCAGGACTAAACAAGGACTAAACAAGGACTAAACCAGGTCTAAACCAGGTCTAAACCCGTGTGCGTCATTCTTCGAGCTATTTTTGGATCTGACGCGTTTTTCCCTCAAACGCGGAAGTCGTGTGTGTGTGTGTGTGTGTGTGTGTGTGTGTGTGTGTGTGTGTGTGTGTGTGTGTGTGTGTGTGTGTGTGTGTGTGTGTGTGTGTGTGTGTGTGTGTGTGTGTGTGTGTGTGTGTGTGTGTGTGTGCACTCACAGCCGTATCGGGCGCGCGCTCCCTCAGGTTCCTCAGAGACCGACATGGTCCTGGTCCTGGTCCTGGTCCTGGTCCTGGTCCTGGTTCTGGTCCTGGTCCTGGTCCTGGTCCTGGTCCTGGTCCGGGTCCTGGTCCGGGTCCTGGTCCTGGTCCTGGTCCTGGTTTGGTTCCGTGTGTAAAATCCTTTGGTCCGGACTCGGTTTTACGCGAGACTTCGGCGCTTTTCTGCGGCTCCTTTTGCTCCTTTTCGTAGTTCTGGTTTAGTCCTGGTTTAGTTCTGGTCAGGTCCCGGCTCAGACCCGGCTCAGACCCGGTTTAGTCCCGGTTTAGTCTCGGTTTAGTCCTGGTTTAGTCCCGGACACTTTGGGCTCTTTCGGCTCCGCTCGTCTGTGGCTGAGGCTCGCGGCGGGTGATGACGTCACTGGGTGTGTTCGGAAAAAGTTTGATGAAAAGTTTTGTTTGAGAAGCGCCGCCTGCGGGAGAGATGAGGAACTGCAGCCGAGAGGAACCTGTGAACCAGCACCTGCACCAGAACCAGAACCAGAACCAGCACCTGCACCAGCACCAGCACCAGAACCAGAACCAGCACCTGCACCAGCACCAGCACCAGCACCAGAACCAGAACCAGCACCTGCACCAGCACCAGCACCAGAACCAGAACCAGAACCAGCACCTGCACCTGCACCTGCACCAGAACCAGAACCAGAACCAGAACCAGAACCAGCACCTGCACCTGCACCAGAACCAGAACCAGAACCAGAACCAGCACCTGCACCAGCACCAGCACCTGCACCAGAACCAGAACCAGAACCAGAACCAGCACCTGCACCAGAACCAGAACCAGAACCAGAACCAGCACCTGCACCAGAACCAGCACCTGCACCAGAACCAGAACCAGAACCAGAACCAGCACCTGCACCAGAACCAGCACCTGCACCAGAACCAGAACCAGCACCTGCACCTGCACCAGCACCAGCACCTGCACCTGCACCAGAACCAGAACCAGAACCAGCACCTGCACCAGCACCAGCACCTGCACCTGCACCTGCACCAGCACCAGCACCTGCACCAGAACCAGAACCAGAACCAGAACCAGAACCAGAACCAGAACCAGCACCTGCACCTGCACCAGAACCAGCACCAGCACCAGCACCTGCACCTGCACCAGAACCAGCACCTGCACCAGAACCAGAACCAGAACCAGAACCAGAACCAGAACCAGAACCAGAACCAGCACCTGCACCTGCACCAGAACCAGAACCAGAACCAGAACCAGAACCTGAACCAGAACCAGAACCAGCACCTGCACCAGAACCAGAACCAGAACCAGAACCAGAACCAGCACCTGCACCAGCACCAGCACCTGCACCAGAACCAGAACCAGAACCAGAACCAGAACCAGAACCAGCACCTGCACCAGAACCAGAACCAGAACCAGAACCAGAACCAGCACCTGCACCTGCACCAGCACCAGCACCTGCACCAGAACCAGAACCAGAACCAGAACCAGAACCAGAACCAGCACCTGCACCTGCACCAGAACCAGAACCAGAACCAGAACCAGAACCAGAACCTGAATAAGGTTTATTTCCATTTGTCATGAACAGAAGCCTCTTATGATGACAACAAAAACAGGGCCGATTACGTCGCCCGGATCGGTGTCACCGGGGCCCCATCCTGGAGCCAGGCCTGGGATGGGTGCTCCATGGCGAGCGCCTGGTGGCCGGGTCTTACCCCACGGGGCCCGGCCGGGCACAGGCCGAAAGAGCGACGTGGGGCAGCCCTCCCGTGGGCCCACCACCCGCAGGAGGATCCATAAGGGGCCGGTGCAGAGAGATCTGGGCGGCAGTCGACGGCAGGGGCCTCGGCGACCAAATCTCCAGACACAGAGACTAGCTCTGGGGACATGGAATGTCACCTCGCTGGGGGGAGGAGCCTGAGCTTGTGCGGGAGGTTGAGCGATACCGACTAGATATAGTCGGCCTCACCTCCAGCACAGTTCAGGCTCTGGAACCATCTCCTCCAGAGGGGCTGGACGCTCCACTTCTCTGGTGCTGCCCACGGGGAGAGGCGGCGGCCTGGTGTGGGCGGGGCTGGTGTGGGCTTATAGCCCCTCAGCTCAGCCGCCACGTGTTGGAGTTTACCCCAGTGAATGAGAGGGTCGCGTCCCTCCGCCTTCGGGTGGGGGACAGGTCTCTCACTGTTGTGGCGGCCTACGGGCCGAACAGCAGTGCAGAGGACCCGGCCTTCTTTGAGTCCTTGGGAGGGGAACTGGACAGTGCACTGACCGGGGACTCCGTTGTTCTACTGGGGGACTTCAACGCCCACGTGGGCAATGACACCTGGAGAGGGGTGATCGGGAAGGATGGCTTCCCCGATCTGAACCCGAGCGGTGTTCAGTTATTGGACTTCTGTGCTAGCCACGGTTTGTCCATAACGAACACCATGTTCAAGCACAAGGGTGTCCATCAGTGCACATGGCACCAGGACACCCTAGGCCGGAGGTCAATGATCGACTTTGTTGTTGTATCATCTGACCTCCGGCCGCGTGTCTTGGACACTCGGGTGAAGAGAGGGGCGGAGCTGTAGGGCACCACCTGGTGGTGAGTTGGATCCGCTGGCGGAGGAGGAAGCCGGACAGACTCGGCAGACCCAAGTGCATTGTGAGGGTCTGTTGGGAACGTCTAGTGGAGCCCTCTGTCAGGAGGGTCTTCACCTCACACCTCCGGGAGAGCTTCTCCCATGTCCCGGGGGAGGTTGGGGACATTGAGTCCGAGTGGACCATGTTCTCCGCCTCCATTGTTGTTGCGGCTGCTCGGAGCTGTGGTCGCAAGGTCTCCGGTGCCTGTCGTGGCGGCAACCCCCGAACCCGGTGGTGGACACCGGAAGTAAGGGATGCCGTCAGACTGAAGAAGGAGGCCTATCAGGCCACTCTGGCTTGTGGGTCTCCGGAGGTCATCGACAGGTATTGGCAGGCCAAGCGAGCCGCGGCTCGTGCTGTCGCAGAGGCAAAAACCCGGGCCTGGGAGGAGTTTGGCGAGGCCATGGAGGAGGACTATCGGTCGGCACCAAAGAAATTTTGGCAAACCTTCCGGCGCCTCAGGAGGGGGAAGCAGTGTCTCACCAACACCGTTTACGGTGCGGGTGGAGGCCTGGGGGACCGTGCCTCTGGACTGGCAGACCGGGGTGGTGGTCCCTCTGTTCAAGAAGGGGGACCGGAGGGTTTGTTCCAACTACAGAGGGATCACACTCCTCAGCCTCCCGGGTAAGGTCTATTCCAAGGTCCTGGAGAGGAGAATCCGACCGATAGTCGAACCTCGGATTCAGGAGGAGCAGAGTGGTTTTCGTCCCGGTCGTGGAACACTGGACCAGCTCTATACACTCTATACCCTGCAGCGGCTGCATCACTGCAGCCGCTGCATCGACCGTTGTGGTGAAGAGGGAACTGAGCCGAAAGGCAAAGCTCTGGATTTACCGGTCACTCTACGTTCTGACCTCACCTATGGTCATGAGCTTTGGGTAGTGACCGAAAGAACAAGAACGCGGATACAAGCGGTCGAAATGAGTTTCCTCCGCCGTGTGGCTGGGCGCTCCCTAAGGGATAAGATAAGATAAGATAAGATAAGATATTCCTTTATTGTCCCACATGGGGAAATTTCATTGGTGCAACGCAGGTAGATACAGAAGAACAGATCACTTATAGGAAGTCTGAAAAACACTTTCAGTAGAAGATCTCCTATAAATAAATAAAAACTCCCATAGACAAATAAATAAATAAATACATAAACACCATTGCATGTGATCACGACAGTAATGACATGAATATGTGTCACAACAGCACATAGATTGCACATGAATTTCACATGAATTCCAACAGCAATTGCACATATGACAGAATTGCACATCAGTATTAGGTTAGGTCAGTATTGCGAGTGTTCAGAACTAACAGTTTTTGTTATAAAGTCTGACAGCAGCAGGAAGGAAAGACCTACGGAACCTTTCCTTCACACATCGAGGGTGGATCAGTCTCTCACTGAAGCTGCTCTCCAGAGCGGAGAGAGTGTCCTGCAGGGGGTGACACTCATGGTCCAGCATAGATGTGAATCTAGCCAGGACCCTTCTGTCCCCCACCTCCTGCACCGAGTCCAGAGGACAGCCCAGGACGGAGCTGGACTTCTTGATGACTCTGTCCAGCTTCCTCCTCTCCCTCTCTGTGATGCTGCTGCTCCAGCAGGCCACACCTACAGGAGCTGATGCACCACAGAGTCGTAGAAGGTCTTCAGGAGTGGCCCTGTCACTCCAAAAGACCTGAGTCTCCTCAGGAGGTAGAGCCGACTCTGGCTCTTCCTGTACAGTGCGTCTGTGTTATGAGTCCAGTCCAGTTTGTGGTTCAGATGAACACCCAGGTACTTGTATGAGTCCACTCTCTCAATGTCCCGTCCCTGGATGTTCACTGGTGAGGGGGCAGTGGGGTGGCGTCTGCGGAAATCCACCACCATCTCCTTGGTCTTCCCCGCGTTGAGGAGGAGGTGGTTCCGCTGACACCAGTCCACAAAGTCCTGCGCCAGTCCTCTGTACTCCGCGTCATCGTCGTCCGTGATGAGTCCGATGATGGCAGAGTCGTCAGAGAACTTCTGCAGGACACAACTGTCCGTGTCATGTCTGAAGTCTGCAGTGTAAAGGGTGACGAGAAAGGGCGCGAGGACAGTGCCCTGGGGCGCCCCACACTGCAGGTCCGAGTGTCAGACACACAGTTACGGGCTCTCACAAACTGGGGTCGGTCTGTGAGGTAGTCCAGGTTCCACTCTGCCAGGTCATACTCCACACCAGCCGTCTCCAGCTTGTCCCTCAGGAGCAGCGGCTGGATGGTGTTGAAGGCGCTGGAAAGATCGAAGAACAGAATCCTCACAGAGCTACCGGGCTTTTCCAGGTGAGAGAGAGAGCGGTGCAGCAGGGAGATGACGGCGTCCTCCACTCCGATGCCAGACCGATATGCAAACTGCAGCGGGTCCATGGCTGAGCTCACGGTGGAGCGGAGGTGGTCCAGGACCAGCTCCAGTGTCTTCATCAGGACGTGAGAGCCACTGGCCTGAAGCTGTTGAGGTCTTTGGGGCGCGGTGTCTTAGGCACAGGTACCAGACAGGAGGTCTTCAGACCTGTGGTACCACCCTCAGCTTCAGGCTCATGTTGAAGACATGCTCCATAACTCCACACAGTTCATCTGCAGGACTTAAGGAGCCTGGGGCTGATGCCGTCGGGTCCTGCTGCCTTCCTCACTTTAATCCTCTTCAGCTCTCTCCTCACCTGTGCTGCTGTGACAGTCAGTGGTTGGCAGGGGGACCGTGTGCTGGGGGGATGGGTGAGTCCAGGCGAAGTGGGGAGCTGATGGTCCGGGGCAGATAAGCGAAGAGGAACAGATGCAGGGCATTGTCCAGCTGTGGAAGAGGGAGCATGCAGCTGTGCAGGGGGAGGGGCGGGTGACCGATCAAATCTCAAGAAGTGAGCATTTAAATCATTCACCCACTGTAGATCCCCCTCTGTCTGGGCAGGGGGGATTTTGAAGCCCGAGATGGTTTTCAGGCTCCTCCACACTCCCTGAATGTTCTTTTGCTGCAGCTGCTCCTCCATCCTCCTCTTGTAGCCGGCTTCAGCCTGCCTGATCTTCCTCCTCAGCTCCTTCTGCACAGTCCTCAGCTCCTCCTTGTTCCCTGACCTGAAGGCTCTCTTCTTCTCCTTCAGCAGAGCCTTCAGTTCACGGTTAATCCATGGCTTGTTGTTTGGAAAACACCGCACCGTCCGGGAGGGAACAATGTTCTCAAAACAGAAGTTGATGTAGTCCTGATGCACTCTGTGATGGTGTTGATGTCCTCCCCATGTGGGTCATAAAGCTCAGTCCAGACAGTGGTGCTGAAGCAGTCCCTCAGAGCCTCCTCGCTCTCAGCAGACCACATCCTCACCTCACGGGACACCACAGGCTGCCTGCGCACGATGGGTTCATACACAGGCCTCAGATGTACAAGGTTGTGGTCCGAGCTGCCCAGGAGAGGGAGGGGGGAAGAGGAATAAGCCTCTTTGGTGTTGGCAAAAAACAAGTCCAATGTTCTATTGTCTCTGGTGGGGCAGGTAACATACTGGGTGTATGTTGGTAGAACAGAAGAGGGAGAAGCGTGGTTAAAGTCACCAGAGATGAGGAAGAGAGCCTGTGGATGCTGTGTTTGCAGCCTACAAGTGCAGGAGAGCAGTGCTTCACAAGCATTTTCAGCATTGGCAGACGGGGCCACATAGACTGCGATCAAAATCACATGTGAGAACTCCCGGGGCAGATAATATGGCCTCATGCCAATAGCCAATAGTTCAATATCCTTGTTACACAGCTGCTCCTTCACTGTGCAGTGTTCGGGTTTGGACCAGCTCGTGTTCACATACACCGCCAGACCTCCACCTCTTTTCTTCAAGCATTCTCTCGTTCTGTCGCCCGCAGCAGATGAAAATTGTCCAAACCTACAATAGAGTCTGGCATTTCTGCTGTTAACCAGGTCTCTGTGAAAATCAAGACGCTGCTGTCCCTATAAATCCTCTGGGATCGGATGAGGCTCGCTATTTCCGTCATTTTATTTTGAAGGGACCTCACGTTACCCATGACTACGGCGGGAACCGACTTCCTGTTTTCTCCTCTCTTCTCTCGGAGTTTACGTCCAGCCCGTCTGCCTCGTTGCGTTTTCCTTAGGATGTCCGCCGGGATAACGTTACGATCTCCGGGTAAGACGACTGTTCTCCGCAGTTTCATGAGTTCCTCCTTTGTGTAAACGCGGTACGGCGCCGGCCGGGGGGCGGGGCCGGAGCCGGGGGGCGGGGCCGGAGCCGGGGGACTCAGAGCCAAGACACATCGCAACGACACGACGAAAACACTCAATCCAGCCGAATAAAGTCAAAACAAGTTAATTTAAAGCGATTCCAGTGCGTGTCCCGATCGTTCGTGAAGTTCCTCTTTCATATAAACGTGTATATAAACGTGGACACGCCGTACTTTAGCGCGGCCGGAGGGCGCGGGGGGGGGGGGCTGGTGGGCTCGCTCGGAGCTAGCTCACGTCACAACAACACAACGAACGCAACGAAAAACGCTCAAATCCAGCCGAAAAAAGTCAAAAACAGTTGAATTAAAAAACTATTCCAGCGCGTGTCCCTATCGTACAGTAAAATAGAAAAAATATACTAATTATATTTACAAAATATAGGAGATAAAGCACAATAAGTGTGAGAAAGAAGAAAGAGCGTTTACACCGGGCTGCCAGCTGTACCAGCGCCTTATGACGAATGAGGTGAGGAGCTCGGCCACACGGGGGGAGCTCGGAGTAGAGCCGCTGCTCCTCCAGCTGAGGTGGCTCGGGCATCTGTTCCGGAGCCTCCTGGGCGCCTCCCTCGGGAGGTGTTTCAGGCATGTCCCACCAGGAAGAGGCCCCGGGCAAGACCCAGGCTGGCCTGGGAACGCCTCGGGATCCCCCCGGAGGGGTTAGAGGAAGTGTCTGGGGAGAAGGAAGCATGGATGTCCTTGCTCAGACTGCTGCCCCCGCGACCCGGCCCCGGATAAATCGGCAGAAGATGGATGAATGTCATGAACAAAATTCACAAACACAAACAACACAAACAACAAACATTGAACAATGAAAACGAGATGAAATGTACATAATGAAATACATTGTGCAATAAGAAGTGGAGGAGGTGATGGAGGAGGTGATGGAGGAGGTGATGGAGGAGGTGATGGAGGAGGTGATGGAGGAGGCGATGGAGGAGGTGATGGAGGAGGCGATGGAGGAGGTGATGGAGGAGGTGATGGAGGAGGCGATGGAGGAGGCGATGGAGGAGGTGATGGAGGAGGCAATGGAGGAGGCGATGGAGGAGGCGATGGAGGAGGTGATGGAGGAGGCGGTGGAGGAGGCAATGGAGGAGGCGATGGAGGAGGTGATGGAGGAGGCGATGGAGGAGGCGATGGAGGAGGTGATGGAGGAGGCAATGGAGGAGGCGATGGAGGAGGCGATGGAGGAGGCGACGGAAGAGGCGACGGAGGAGGCGACGGAGGAGGCGACGGAGGAGGCGGCGGAGGAGGCGGCGGAGGAGGCGGCGGAAGAGGCGATGGAGGAGGCGATGGAGGAGGTGATGGAGGAGGTGATGGAGGAGGTGATGGTCGTGTAGAACTGCCCCATCATCAGTTTGTCTTTCTTCAGCTGCTGCAGGAAGTTCATCCTCTGCTGGAGCTGATGGTGGCTCCTCCCACAAGGGGAAATTCCAGTGTTGCAACACAAGTAGATACAGAAGTAAACAACAAAGGACAGATAACTGTAAAGCTCTTATAAAAAACCTCTTAAACTCTTAATAAAAAATACTAATAACAATAATATATAAATATAGCCGCAAGCGGCAATGATCGGCCCTCGCTACGCCGCCGCCACGCCGCAAGAGGAGGGGGCGCTAACGCGCCCCAATTGTCCTTTTATTGCGCCTACTGCTGAATCTGTGACGCTGTCACATATTCTCCCCTTTGTTTTACATCAAAAAGCAATTCTATTTTGAATTCTTGGCAAAATGTGCGGCTTTGCCGCACAGACACCGTGACTCTTTGAATAAAAATGTGGATAACTTTTGATGGTCCTGAAGATGAGTCTCACCAAATTTCAGGTTAATAGGGCTGACGCCCTAAGAGGAGTTTGTGAAAGTCTAAAGTGTAAACATGTTCTGGCGATTTCCCCATTGGAATAACATGGAAGGTTTCGGTCATCGTTACGGCAACGCCATAACAATTATGACATGGGTCTCATTGACTTTTTTGATGGGGATTCTAAAATTGAGTTGTGTGTCAAATTTCATGTAATTTCGCAAAACTAAAAATTTAACCTCCATATAAAATCTGCAGGGGGCGCTGTGGCTCCAAATTAATTTATTTCACTTCAAGTAGGTTTAGGGCAAAGAGTTTAACAACTGATTCTAATTTGACGCAATTCGGACTTTATCTGCGCAAACGGCAGAAATGTAAAATTTGGGAGATTTCTGAAATTCTTGCTACAGTTTGCGGCTTCGCCGCACAGAGACCGTGACAGGTATCAATGTAATTTGGATAACTTTTGATGTCCCACTCCTCAGTAGCATTTTCACCAAATTTCAGCTTTTTAGGGCCAACGCCCTGGGAGGAGTTCGTAAAAGTTTGGAAAAACTCCAAAGTCATGTTTAGCCATTTTTGAAGCAATATGGCCGACATTTGGTTGGGCGGACGGCGTTGCCGTAATAATATTTTTTACTTCTCTTGTCACCATCTACCTCTGCGCCAAATTTCATGATTCTACGATCAGATTTTTTTTGGGTCATTTCCCATCTCTCAATGCATTTTTGGTACATTTGGGGGCGCTGACGCGCCAATTTTTTTAATTTTAGAAAAAGGAAATAGCCAGAATGTAGAGAGGCACGATTTTTAGAGGTGTGCAAATTTTTGTGACTTTTCGTCAATGTTCACTGGGTGAAAAATAGGGGGGTTGGTCCCGAGAAGAAGAAGAAGAAGAAGAAGAAGAAGAAGAAAGAATAATATTCCGATGCGAAAACAATGTTTCCCATTTTTCAAATATCATAAACTATACATTTTCGGAAAGCGCTCGCGCTTTCCTACCTCATGGTGTGGGTCCCTGGTCACTGACGGGTACTTTCGTTAATTTTGAGTGGGCTCCGCCCACTTTGTGTTTTTGGCCCTCTAAACAGTAATAATGTTCAATTTTTGCATTACATGCTTATATGCACGGAACATGCAAGAGATGGGGAACGTATTCGTGAGGTACTTAGCGCAAATGAGTGCTTTATATGGGGATGACAACCGCTTCGCGGTCGTCATCCCCATATAAAGTGCTCGTTTACAAAGGTAATGTTCCATTTTCCTACTACTAATTAGTATGCACGGGGCGTGCATGAGTGAAGGAGTGCATTAGTGAGTGTTTGGAAGTGGGCGAGCGCTTCGCGCTCGATTTCGTGCGCACTATGTGCGCACTTTCGTAGCCGTGCTTCGCACGGCCTTACAAGATTAATAGGCCTCTCGCCAGCTTGTGGCGCTCGGGCCTAATAAGGACAGAGAATATTGCACCAAGATGATTAACATTATGTCACAGTGTTGCACATGGGTATGACAGTATTGCACATGGGTATGACAGTATTGCACATGGGTATGACAGTATTGCACATGGGTATGACAATATTGCACATTGGTATGACAGTATTGCACATGGGTATGACAGTATTGCACATGGGTATGACAGTATTGCACATGGGTATGACAGTATTGCACATTGGTATGACAGTATTGCACATGGGTATGACAGTATTGCACATGGGTATGACAGTATTGCACATGGGTATGTCAGTATTGCACATGGGTATGACAATATTGCACATTGGTATGACAGTATTGCACATGGGTATGACAGTATTGCACATGGGTATGACAGTATTGCACATGGGTATGACAGTATTGCACATTGGTATGACAGTATTGCACATGGGTATGACAGTATTGCACATTGGTATGACAGTATTGCACATGGGTATTTCAGTATTGCACATGGGTATGTCAGTATTGCACATGGGTATGACAGTATTGCACATTGGTATGACAGTATTGCACATGGGTATGACAGTATTGCACATGGGTATGACAGTATTGCACATGGGTATGTCAGTATTGCACATGGGTATGACATTATTGCACATGGGTATGACAGTATTGCACATGGGTATGTCAGTATTGCACATGGGTATGACAGTATTGCACATGGGTATGACAGTATTGCACATGGGTATGACAGTATTGCACATGGGTATGACATTATTGCACATGGGTATGACAGTATTGCACATGGGTATGTCAGTATTGCACATGGGTATGACAATATTGCACATGGGTATGACAGTATTGCACATGGGTATGACAGTATTGCACATGGGTATGACAGTATTGCACATGGGTATGACAGTATTGCACATGTGTATGTCAGTATTGCACATGTGTATGACATTATTGCACATGGGTATGACAGTATTGCACATGGGTATGTCAGTATTGCACATGGGTATGACAGTATTGCACATGGGTATGACAGTATTGCACATGGGTATGTCAGTATTGCACATGGGTATGTCAGTATTGCACATGGGTATGACAGTATTGCACATGGGTATGACAGTATTGCACATGGGTATGACAGTATTGCACATGGGTATGACAGTATTGCACATGGGTATGACAGTATTGCACATGGGTATGACAGTATTGCACATGGGTATGTCAGTATTGCACATGGGTATGACAGTATTGCACATGGGTATGACAGTATTGCACATGGGTATGTCAGTATTGCACATGTGTATGACAGTATTGCACATGGGTATGACAGTATTTGATGTAGAGTCTGACAGCAGCAGAAAGACAGACGTGTGAAACGTCTCCTTCACACAGCGAGGGTGGATCAGTCACTGAAGCTGCTCTCCAGAGTGGACAGAGTGTCCTGCAGGGGACAGAGTGTCCTGCAGGGGACAGAGTGTCCTGCAGGGGACAGAGTGTCCTGTAGGGGGTGAGACTCATGGTCCAGCATAGATGTGAGTTTAGCCAGGACCTTTCTGTCCCCCACCTCCTGCACCGAGTCCAGAGGACAGCCCAGGACGGAGCTTTGTCCAGCTTCTTCTTCTCTGTGATGACCACACCTACAGGAGCTGATGCACCACAGAGGAGGAGAAGGTCTTCAGGAGCGGCCCTGTCAGGAGCGGCCCTGTCAGGAGTGGCCCTGTCAGAAGTGGCCCTGTCAGGAGTGGCCCTGTCAGGAGTGGCCCTGTCAGGAGCAGCCCTGTCAGGAGTGGCCCTGTCAGGAGTGGCCCTGTCAGGAGCAGCCCTGTCAGGAGTGGCCCTGTCAGGAGCGGCCCTGTCACTCCAAAAGACCTGAGTGTCCTCAGGAGGTGGAGTCGACTCTGGCTCTTCCTGTTCAGTCTGTGTTATGAGTCCAGTTTGTGGTTCAGATGAACATCAGGTCCTTGTGTGAGTCACTCTCTCAATGTCCCGTCCCTGGATGTTCACTGGTGAGGGGGGCGTGGCCTGTCCCGTCCCTGGATGTTCACTGGTGAGGGGGGCGTGGCCTGTCCCGTCCCTGGATGTTCACTGGTGAGGGGGGCGTGGCCTGTCCCGTCCCTGGATGTTCACTGGTGAGGGGGGCGTGGCCTGTCCCGTCCCTGGATGTTCACTGGTGAGGGGGGCGTGGCTTGTCCTGTCCCTGGATGTTCACTGGTGAGGGGGGCGTGGCCTGTCCCGTCCCTGGATGTTCACTGGTGAGGGGGGCGTGGCCTGTCCCGTCCCTGGATGTTCACTGGTGAGGGGGGCGTGGCCTGTCCCGTCCCTGGATGTTCACTGGTGAGGGGGGCGTGGCCTGTCCCGTCCCTGGATGTTCACTGGTGAGGGGGGCGTGGCCTGTCCCGTCCCTGGATATTCACTGGTGAGGGGGGCGTGGCCTGTCCCGTCCCTGGATGTTCACTGGTGAGGGGGGCGTGGCCTGTCCCGTCCCTGGATGTTCACTGGTGAGGGGGGCGTGGCTTGTCCTGTCCCTGGATGTTCACTGGTGAGGGGGGCGTGGCCTGTCCCGTCCCTGGATGTTCACTGGTGAGGGGGGCGTGGCCTGTCCCGTCCCTGGATGTTCACTGGTGAGGGGGGCGTGGCCTGTCCCGTCCCTGGATGTTCACTGGTGAGGGGGGCGTGGCCTGTCCCGTCCCTGGATGTTCACTGGTGAGGGGGGCGTGGCCTGTCCCGTCCCTGGATGTTCTCTGGTGAGGGGGGCGTGGCCTGTCTCGTCCCTGGATGTTCACTGGTGAGGGGGGCGTGGCCTGTCCCGTCCCTGGATGTTCACTGGTGAGGGGGCGTGGCCTGTCCCGTCCCTGGATGTTCACTGGTGAGGGGGGCGTGGCCTGTCTCGTCCCTGGATGTTCACTGGTGAGGGGGGCGTGGCCTGTCCCGTCCCTGGATGTTCACTGGTGAGGGGGGCGTGGCCTGTCTTGTCCCTGGATGCTCACTGGTGAGGGGGGCGTGGCCTGTCCCGTCCCTGGATGTTCACTGGTGAGGGGGGCGTGGCCTGTCCCGTCCCTGGATGTTCACTGGTGAGGGGGGCGTGGCCCGTCCCGTCCCTGGATGTTCACTGGTGAGGGGGGCGTGGCCTGTCCCGTCCCTGGATGTTCACTGGTGAGGGGGGCGTGGCCCGTCCCGTCCCTGGATGTTCACTGGTGAGGGGGGCGTGGCCCGTCCCGTCCCTGGATGTTCACTGGTGAGGGGGGCGTGGCCCGTCCCGTCCCTGGATGTTCACTGGTGAGGGGGGCGTGGCCCGTCCCGTCCCTGGATGTTCACTGGTGAGGGGGGCGTGGCCTGTCCCGTCCCTGGATGTTCACTGGTGAGGGGGGCGTGGCCTGTCCCGTCCCTGGATGTTCACTGGTGAGGGGGGCGTGGCCTGTCCCGTCCCTGCATGTTCACTGGTGAGGGGGGCGTGGCCTGTCTCGTCCCTGGATGTTCACTGGTGAGGGGGGCGTGGCTTGTCCCGTCCCTGGATGTTCACTGGTGAGGGGGGCGTGGCCTGTCCCGTCCCTGGATGTTCACTGGTGAGGGGGGCGTGGCCTGTCCCGTCCCTGGATGTTCACTGGTGAGGGGGGCGTGGCTGTCCCGTCCCTGGATGTTCACTGGTGAGGGGGGCGTGGCCTGTCCCGTCCCTGGATGTTCTCTGGTGAGGGGGGCGTGGCCTGTCCCGTCCCTGGATGTTCACTGGTGAGGGGGGCGTGGCCTGTCTCGTCCCTGGATGTTCACTGGTGAGGTGGGCGTGGCCTGTCTCATCCCTGGATGTTCACTGGTGAGGGAGGCGTGGCCCGTCCCGTCCCTGGATGTTCACTGGTGAGGGGGGCGTGGCCTGTCCCGTCCCTGGATGTTCACTGGTGAGGGGGGCGTGGCCCGTCCCGTCCCTGGATGTTCACTGGTGAGGGGGGCGTGGCCCGTCCCGTCCCTGGATGTTCTCTGGTGAGGGGGGCGTGGCCTGTCCCGTCCCTGGATGTTCACTGGTGAGGGGGGCGTGGCCTGTCCCGTCCCTGGATGTTCACTGGTGAGGGGGGCGTGGCCTGTCCCGTCCCTGCATGTTCACTGGTGAGGGGGGCGTGGCCTGTCTCGTCCCTGGATGTTCACTGGTGAGGGGGGCGTGGCTTGTCCCGTCCCTGGATGTTCACTGGTGAGGGGGGCGTGGCCTGTCCCGTCCCTGGATGTTCACTGGTGAGGGGGGCGTGGCCTGTCCCGTCCCTGGATGTTCACTGGTGAGGGGGGCGTGGCTGTCCCGTCCCTGGATGTTCACTGGTGAGGGGGGCGTGGCCTGTCCCGTCCCTGGATGTTCTCTGGTGAGGGGGGCGTGGCCTGTCCCGTCCCTGGATGTTCACTGGTGAGGGGGAAGTGGCCTGTCTCGTCCCTGGATGTTCACTGGTGAGGTGGGCGTGGCCTGTCTCGTCCCTGGATGTTCACTGGTGAGGGAGGCGTGGCCCGTCCCGTCCCTGGATGTTCACTGGTGAGGGGGGCGTGGCCTGTCCCGTCCCTGGATGTTCACTGGTGAGGGGGGCGTGGCCCGTCCCGTCCCTGGATGTTCACTGGTGAGGGGGGCGTGGCCCGTCCCGTCCCTGGATGTTCTCTGGTGAGGGGGGCGTGGCCTGTCCTTGGTCATCTGCGTTGATGAGGAGGAGGTTCCACAAAGTCCTGCTCCAGTCCTCTGTCCTCTGTCCTCTGTCCTCTCACCTCTGTCCTCTGTCCTCTGTCCTCTGTCCTCTGTCATCCACATCATCGTCTGTGATGAGTCCCATGATGGCAGAGTGGTCAGAGAACTTCTGCAGGACACAACTGTCCATGTCTGAGGTCTGCAGTGTAAAGAAGAGCAGTCTTGATGCTGCAGTCCCACACTGCAGGTCCCTCACACTGCAGGTCCCTCACACTGCAGGTCCTCCACACTGCAGGTCCCCCACACTGCAGGTCCCTCACACTGCAGGTCCCCCACACTGCAGGTCCCTCACACTGCAGGTCCCTCACACTGCAGGTCCTCCACACTGCAGGTCCCTCACACTGCAGGTCCCTCACACTGCAGGTCCCTCACACTGCAGGTCCCCCACACTGCAGGTCCCTCACACTGCAGGTCCCTCACACTGCAGGTCCCTCACACTGCAGGTCCCTCACACTGCAGGTCCCTCACACTGCAGGTCCCCCACACTGCAGGTCCCTCACACTGCAGGTCCCACACTGCAGGTCCCTCACACTGCAGGTCCCCAAACTGCAGGTCCCACACTGCAGGTCCCACACTGCAGGTCCCCACACTGCAGGTCCCCACACTGCAGGGCCCCCACACTGCAGGTCCCCACACTGCAGGTCCCTCACACTGCAGGTCCCCCACACTGCAGGTCCCCGCACTGCAGGTCCCACACTGCAGGTCCCCACACTGCAGGGCCCCACACTGCGGGCCCCCACACTGCAGGTCCCCCACACTGCAGGCCCCCCACACTGCAGGCCCCACACTGCAGGTCCCCCACACTGCAGGCCCCCACACTGCAGGCCCCCACACTGCAGGTCCCCCACACTGCAGGTCCTCCACACTGCAGGCCCCCACACTGCAGGTCCCTCACACTGCAGGTCCCTCACACTGCAGGTCCCTCACACTGCAGGTCCTCCACACTGCAGGCCCCCACACTGCGGGCCCCCACACTGCAGGTCCCTCACACTGCAGGTCCCTCACACTGCAGGTCCCCCACACTGCAGGTCCCTCACACTGCAGGTCCCACACTGCAGGTCCCTCACACTGCAGGTCCCCAAACTGCAGGTCCCACACTGCAGGTCCCACACTGCAGGTCCCCACACTGCAGGTCCCCACACTGCAGGGCCCCCACACTGCAGGTCCCCACACTGCAGGTCCCTCACACTGCAGGTCCCCCACACTGCAGGTCCCCGCACTGCAGGTCCCACACTGCAGGTCCCCACACTGCAGGGCCCCACACTGCGGGCCCCCACACTGCAGGTCCCCCACACTGCAGGCCCCCCACACTGCAGGCCCCACACTGCAGGTCCCCCACACTGCAGGCCCCCACACTGCAGGCCCCCACACTGCAGGTCCCCCACACTGCAGGTCCTCCACACTGCAGGCCCCCACACTGCAGGTCCCTCACACTGCAGGTCCCTCACACTGCAGGTCCCTCACACTGCAGGTCCTCCACACTGCAGGCCCCCACACTGCGGGCCCCCACACTGCAGGTCCCTCACACTGCAGGTCCCCCACACTGCAGGCCCCACACTGCAGGTCCCCCACACTGCAGGTCCCCCCCACACTGCAGGTCCCTCACACTGCAGGTCCCTCACACTGCAGGTCCCCCACACTGCAGGTCCCTCACACTGCAGGTCCCTCACACTGCAGGTCCCTCACACTGCAGGCCCCCCACACTGCAGGTCCCCCACACTGCAGGTCCCCCCCACACTGCAGGTCCCCCACACTGCAGGTCCCTCACACTGCAGGTCCCTCACACTGCAGGTCCCCCGCACTGCAGGTCCCCCCCACACTGCAGGTCCCTCACACTGCAGGTCCCTCACACTGCATGTCCCTCACACTGCAGGTCCCCCTCACACTGCAGGTCCCCCCCACACTGCAGGTCCCTCACACTGCAGGTCCCTCACACTGCAGGTCCCTCACACTGCAGGTCCCCCACACTGCAGGCCCCCACACTGCAGGTCCCTCACACTGCAGGTCCCCCACACTGCAGGCCCCCACACTGCAGGTCCCTCACACTGCAGGTCCCTCACACTGCAGGTCCCCCACACTGCAGGTCCCCCACACTGCAGGTCCCCCCCACACTGCAGGTCCTTCACACTGCAGGTCCCTCACACTGCAGGTCCCCACACTGCAGGTCCCCACACTGCAGGGCCCCACACTGCGGGCCCCCACACTGCAGGTCCCCCACACTGCAGGCCCCCCACACTGCAGGCCCCACACTGCAGGTCCCCCACACTGCAGGTCCCACACTGCAGGTCCCCCACACTGCAGGTCCCACACTGCAGGTCCCACACTGCAGGTCCCTCACACTGCAGGCCCCACACTGCAGGCCCCCACACTGCAGGTCCCTCACACTGCAGGCCCCACACTGCAGGTCCCTCACACTGCAGGCCCCACACTGCAGGTCCCCCACAGTGCAGGTCCTACACTGCAGGTCCCCCACACTGCAGGTCCCACACTGCAGGTCCTCACACTGCAGGTCCTCACACTGCAGGTCCCCCACACTGCAGGTCCCCCACACTGCAGGTCCCTCACACTGCAGGTCCCTCACACTGCAGGTCCCTCACACTGCAGGTCCCCCACACTGCAGGTCCCCCACACTGCAGGTCCCCCCCACACTGCAGGTCCTTCACACTGCAGGTCCCTCACACTGCAGGTCCCCACACTGCAGGTCCCCACACTGCAGGGCCCCACACTGCGGGCCCCCACACTGCAGGTCCCACACTGCAGGTCCCACACTGCAGGTCCCACACTGTGGGTCCCCCACACTGCAGGTCCCACACTGCAGGTCCCACACTGCAGGTCCCTCACACTGCAGGCCCCACACTGCAGGCCCCCACACTGCAGGTCCCTCACACTGCAGGCCCCACACTGCAGGTCCCTCACACTGCAGGCCCCACACTGCAGGACCCCCACACTGCAGGTCCCACACTGCAGGTCCCCCACACTGCAGGTCCCACACTGCAGGTCCTCACACTGCAGGTCCTCACACTGCAGGTCCCCCACACTGCAGGTCCTCCACACTGCAGGTCCTCACACTGCAGGTCCTCACACTGCAGGTCCCTCACACTGCAGGTCCCTCACACTGCAGGTCCCTCACACTGCAGGCCCCACACTGCAGGCCCCCACACTGCAGGTCCCTCACACTGCAGGTCCCCCACACTGCAGGTCCCACACTGCAGGTCCCCCACACTGCAGGTCCCACACTGCAGGTCCCACACTGCAGGTCCCTCACACTGCAGGCCCCACACTGCAGGCCCCCACACTGCAGGTCCCTCACACTGCAGGCCCCACACTGCAGGTCCCTCACACTGCAGGCCCCACACTGCAGGTCCCCCACAGTGCAGGTCCTACACTGCAGGTCCCCCACACTGCAGGTCCCACACTGCAGGTCCTCACACTGCAGGTCCTCACACTGCAGGTCCCCCACACTGCAGGTCCCCCACACTGCAGGTCCCTCACACTGCAGGTCCCTCACACTGCAGGTCCCCCACACTGCAGGTCCCCCACACTGCAGGTCCCCCCCACACTGCAGGTCCTTCACACTGCAGGTCCCTCACACTGCAGGTCCCCACACTGCAGGTCCCCACACTGCAGGGCCCCACACTGCGGGCCCCCACACTGCAGGTCCCACACTGCAGGTCCCACACTGCAGGTCCCACACTGTGGGTCCCCCACACTGCAGGTCCCACACTGCAGGTCCCACACTGCAGGTCCCTCACACTGCAGGCCCCACACTGCAGGCCCCCACACTGCAGGTCCCTCACACTGCAGGTCCCACACTGCAGGTCCCTCACACTGCAGGCCCCACACTGCAGGTCCCCCACACTGCAGGTCCCACACTGCAGGTCCCCCACACTGCAGGTCCCACACTGCAGGTCCTCACACTGCAGGTCCTCACACTGCAGGTCCCCCACACTGCAGGTCCTCCACACTGCAGGTCCTCACACTGCAGGTCCTCACACTGCAGGTCCCTCACACTGCAGGTCCCTCACACTGCAGGTCCCTCACACTGCAGGCCCCACACTGCAGGCCCCCACACTGCAGGTCCCTCACACTGCAGGCCCCACACTGCAGGTCCCTCACACTGCAGGTCCCCCACACTGCAGGTCCCACACTGCAGGTCCCCCACACTGCAGGTCCCACACTGCAGGTCCTCACACTGCAGGTCCTCACACTGCAGGTCCCCCACACTGCAGGTCCTCCACACTGCAGGTCCCCACACTGCAGGTCCCCCACACTGCAGGTCCCACACTGCAGGTCCCCCACACTGCAGGTCCCACACTGCAGGTCCCACACTGCAGGTCCCACACTGCAGGTCCCACACTGCAGGTCCTCCACACTGCAGGTGCTCCACACTGCAGGCCCCACACTGCAGGTCCCACACTGCAGGCCCCACACTGCAGGTCCCCCACACTGCAGGTCCCACACTGCAGGTCCCCCACACTGCAGGTCCCACACTGCAGGTCCTCACACTGCAGGTCCTCACACTGCAGGTCCCCCACACTGCAGGTCCCCCACACTGCAGGTCCCTCACACTGCAGGTCCCTCACACTGCAGGTCCCCCACACTGCAGGTCCCCCACACTGCAGGTCCCCCCCACACTGCAGGTCCTTCACACTGCAGGTCCCTCACACTGCAGGTCCCCACACTGTAGGTCCCCACACTGCAGGGCCCCACACTGCGGGCCCCCACACTGCAGGTCCCCCACACTGCAGGCCCCCCACACTGCAGGCCCCACACTGCAGGTCCCCCACACTGCAGGTCCCACACTGCAGGTCCCCCACACTGCAGGTCCCACACTGCAGGTCCCACACTGCAGGTCCCTCACACTGCAGGCCCCACACTGCAGGCCCCCACACTGCAGGTCCCTCACACTGCAGGCCCCACACTGCAGGTCCCTCACACTGCAGGCCCCACACTGCAGGTCCCCCACACTGCAGGTCCCACACTGCAGGTCCCCCACACTGCAGGTCCCACACTGCAGGTCCTCACACTGCAGGTCCTCACACTGCAGGTCCCCCACACTGCAGGTCCCCCACACTGCAGGTCCCTCACACTGCAGGTCCCTCACACTGCAGGTCCCTCACACTGCAGGTCCCCCACACTGCAGGTCCCCCACACTGCAGGTCCCCCCCACACTGCAGGTCCTTCACACTGCAGGTCCCTCACACTGCAGGTCCCCCACACTGCAGGTCCCCCACACTGCAGGTCCCCCCCACACTGCAGGTCCTTCACACTGCAGGTCCCTCACACTGCAGGTCCCCACACTGTAGGTCCCCACACTGCAGGGCCCCACACTGCGGGCCCCCACACTGCAGGTCCCCCACACTGCAGGCCCCCCACACTGCAGGCCCCACACTGCAGGTCCCCCACACTGCAGGTCCCACACTGCAGGTCCCCCACACTGCAGGTCCCACACTGCAGGTCCCACACTGCAGGTCCCTCACACTGCCGGCCCCACACTGCAGGCCCCCACACTGCAGGTCCCTCTCACTGCAGGCCCCACACTGCAGGTCCCCCACACTGCAGGTCCCACACTGCAGGTCCCCCACACTGCAGGTCCCACACTGCAGGTCCTCACACTGCAGGTCCTCACACTGCAGGTCCCCCACACTGCAGGTCCCCCACACTGCAGGTCCCTCACACTGCAGGTCCCTCACACTGCAGGTCCCTCACACTGCAGGTCCCCCACACTGCAGGTCCCCCACACTGCAGGTCCCCCCCACACTGCAGGTCCTTCACACTGCAGGTCCCTCACACTGCAGGTCCCCACACTGCAGGTCCCCACACTGCAGGGCCCCACACTGCGGGCCCCCACACTGCAGGTCCCCCACACTGCAGGCCCCCCACACTGCAGGCCCCACACTGCAGGTCCCCACACTGCAGGTCCCCCACACTGCAGGCCCCCACACTGCAGGTCCCTCACACTGCAGGTCCCTCACACTGCAGGTCCCTCACACTGCAGGTCCTCCACACTGCAGGCCCCCACACTGCGGGCCCCCACACTGCAGGTCCCTCACACTGCAGGTCCCCCACACTGCAGGCCCCACACTGCAGGTCCCCCACACTGCAGGTCCCCCCCACACTGCAGGTCCCTCACACTGCAGGTCCCTCACACTGCAGGTCCCCCACACTGCAGGTCCCCCACACTGCAGGTCCCTCACACTGCAGGTCCCTCACACTGCAGGTCCCTCACACTGCAGGTCCCCCACACTGCAGGTCCCCCACACTGCAGGTCCCCCCCACACTGCAGGTCCCCCACACTGCAGGTCCCTCACACTGCAGGTCCCCCACACTGCAGGTCCCCCCCACACTGCAGGTCCCTCACACTGCAGGTCCCTCACACTGCATGTCCCTCACACTGCAGGTCCCCCTCACACTGCAGGTCCCCCCCACACTGCAGGTCCCTCACACTGCAGGTCCCTCACACTGCAGGTCCCCCACACTGCAGGCCCCCACACTGCAGTCCCCACACTGCAGGTCCCTCACACTGCAGGTCCCTCAAACTGCAGGTCCTCCACACTGCAGGTCCCTCACACTGCAGGTCCCTCACACTGCAGGTCCCTCACACTGCAGGTCCCTCACACTGCAGGTCCTCCACACTGCAGGTCCCCCACACTGCATGTCCCCCACACTGCAGGTCCTCCACACTGCAGGTCCTCCACACTGCAGGCCCCACACTGCAGGTCCTCACACTGCAGGTCCCCCACACTGCAGGTCCCCCACACTGCAGGTCCCACACACTGCAGGTCCCACACTGCAGGCCCCACACTGCAGGTCCCTCACACTGCAGGCCCCACACTGCAGGTCCCCCACACTGCAGGTCCCTCACACTGCAGGTCCCTCACACTGCAGGTCCCCCACACTGCAGGTCCCCCCCACACTGCAGGTCCCTCACACTGCAGGTCCCTCACACTGCATGTCCCTCACACTGCAGGTCCCACACTGCAGGGCCCCCACACTGCAGGCCCCTCACACTGCAGGTCCCCCCCACACTGCAGGTCCCTCACACTGCAGGTCCCTCACACTGCAGGTCCCTCACACTGCAGGTCCCCCACACTGCAGGCCCCCACACTGCAGGCCCCACACTGCAGGTCCCTCACACTGCAGGTCCCTCACACTGCAGGTCCTCCACACTGCAGGTCCCTCACACTGCAGGTCCCTCACACTGCAGGTCCCTCACACTGCAGGTCCTCACACTGCAGGTCCTCACACTGCAGGTCCCTCACACTGCAGGTCCTCCACACTGCAGGTCCCTCACACTGCAGGTCCCTCACACTGCAGGTCCCTCACACTGCAGGTCCCTCACACTGCAGGTCCCCCACACTGCAGGCCCCCACACTGCAGGCCCCACACTGCAGGTCCCTCACACTGCAGGTCCCTCACACTGCAGGTCCTCCACACTGCAGGTCCCTCACACTGCAGGTCCCTCACACTGCAGGTCCCTCACACTGCAGGTCCTCACACTGCAGGCCCCCACACTGCAGGTCCCCCACACTGCAGGTCCCTCACACTGCAGGTCCCTCACACTGCAGGTCCTCCACACTGCAGGTCCCTCACACTGCAGGTCCCTCACACTGCAGGTCCCTCACACTGCAGGTCCTCACACTGCAGGTCCTCACACTGCAGGTCCCCCACACTGCAGGTCCTCCACACTGCAGGTCCCCACACTGCAGGTCCCCCACACTGCAGGTCCCACACTGCAGGTCCCCCACACTGCAGGTCCCACACTGCAGGTCCCACACTGCAGGTCCCTCACACTGCAGGCCCCACACTGCAGGCCCCCACACTGCAGGTCCCTCACACTGCAGGTCCCCCACACTGCAGGTCCCACACTGCAGGTCCTCACACTGCAGGTCCTCACACTGCAGGTCCCCCACACTGCAGGTCCCACACTGCAGGTCCTCACACTGCAGGTCCTCACACTGCAGGTCCCCCACACTGCAGGTCCTCCACACTGCAGGCCCCCCACACTGCAGGTCCTCCACACTGCAGGTCCTCCACACTGCAGGTGTTTGCAGTAACTGCTCTGACCATGAGTCATTTAAAGAGGAAGGTTTAATCCTGGACTTAAATGAAGAGACAGTGTCTCCAGTGTCTCCTGTGTCTCCAGTGTCTCCTGTGTCTCCTGTGTCTCCAGTGTCTCCAGTGTCTCCTGTGTCTCCAGTGTCTCCTGTGTCTCCAGTGTCTCCTGTGTCTCCAGTGTCTCCAGTGTCTCCTGTGTCTCCAGTGTCTCCTGTGTCTCCTGTGTCTCCAGTGTCTCCAGTGTCTCCTGTGTCTCCTGTGTCTCCTGTGTCTCCAGTGTCTCCTGTGTCTCCAGTGTCTCCTGTGTCTCCAGTGTCTCCTGTGTCTCCTGTGTCTCCAGTGTCTCCTGTGTCTCCAGTGTCTCCTGTGTCTCCAGTGTCTCCTGTGTCTCCAGTGTCTCCAGTGTCTCCTGTGTCTCCAGTGTCTCCTGTGTCTCCTGTGTCTCCAGTGTCTCCTGTGTCTCCAGTGTCTCCTGTGTCTCCTGTGTCTCCAGTGTCTCCAGTGTCTCCTGTGTCTCCAGTGTCTCCAGTGTCTCCTGTGTCTCCAGTGTCTCCTGTGTCTCCTGTGTCTCCAGTGTCTCCTGTGTCTCCAGTGTCTCCTGTGTCTCCTGTGTCTCCAGTGTCTCCAGTGTCTCCTGTGTCTCCAGTGTCTCCTGTGTCTCCAGTGTCTCCTGTGTCTCCTGTGTCTCCAGTGTCTCCAGTGTCTCCTGTGTCTCCAGTGTCTCCTGTGTCTCCAGTGTCTCCAGTGTCTCCAGTGTCTCCAGTGTCTCCAGTGTCTCCAGTGTCTCCTGTGTCACATGGACTCCACCTCCTCCTGTGCTTTTAGAGACTGAGCCGGAGGTTCGTTTCATGGCTGGAGTCTATTGTTCTGTTGTTATTCATGTAAATATTCTAATATACAGTGTCTATATAAACTATAGAATATAGTTTGTCCAAACTCTGCGTTCGCCCTCGAACCCGACAGTCTGTGGTTGGATTCTGGTGCTTCTCTCACTTTCTCATTCTGTGTGTGATTATTGATGTAGGTTCTCTCGTCCAATCAGAAGTGAGCTATGGGCCTGGGGGTGGGGCTTGCTCTATATAAGCTCCTCCTCTCTCTCCTCCGTCTCATTCTCTCCTTTTGAGACGGAGGAATTTATCCTTTTTCTCAATTTTCCAGCTGCTCGATCCTAAACTGCAGTAAATATCACTATTTATATCATATTATTTACATGAACTATTTATATCAATGTTCTACTGGTCCTGGTCCTGGTCCTGGTCCTGGTCCTGGTCCTGGTCCTGGTCCTGGTCCTGATGATGTTTCCTCAGTGTTTGTGGTGATGTTTCCTCAGTGTTTGTGGTGATGTTTCCTCAGTGTTTGTGATGTTTCCTCAGTGTTTGTGGTGATGTTTCCTCAGTGTTTGTGATGTTTCCTCAGTGTTTGTGGTGATGTTTCCTCAGTGTTTGTGATGTTTCCTCAGTGTTTGTGATGTTTCCTCAGTGTTTGTGGTGATGTTTCCTCAGTGTTTGTGGTGATGTTTCCTCAGTGTTTGATGTTTCCTCAGTGTTTGTGATGTTTCCTCAGTGTTTGTGATGTTTCCTCAGTGTTTGTGATGTTTCCTCAGTGTTTGTGGTGATGTTTCCTCAGTGTTTGTGGTGATGTTTCCTCAGTGTTTGTGGTGATGTTTCCTCAGTGTTTGTGATGTTTCCTCAGTGTTTGTGATGTTTCCTCAGTGTTTGTGGTGATGTTTCCTCAGTGTTTGTGGTGATGTTTCCTCAGTGTTTGTGGTGATGTTTCCTCAGTGTTTGTGATGTTTCCTCAGTGTTTGTGGTGTTTCCTCAGTGTTTGTGGTGATGTTTCCTCAGTGTTTGTGATGTTTCCTCAGTGTTTGTGGTGATGTTTCCTCAGTGTTTGTGGTGATGTTTCCTCAGTGTTTGTGGTGATGTTTCCTCAGTGTTTGTGGTGATGTTTCCTCAGTGTTTGTGATGTTTCCTCAGTGTTTGTGGTGATGTTTCCTCAGTGTTTGTGATGTTTCCTCAGTGTTTGTGATGTTTCCTCAGTGTTTGTGGTGATGTTTCCTCAGTGTTTGTGGTGATGTTTCCTCAGTGTTTGTGGTGATGTTTCCTAAGTGTTTGTGATGTTTCCTCAGTGTTTGTGGTGATGTTTCCTCAGTGTTTGTGGTGATGTTTCCTCAGTGTTTGTGATGTTTCCTCAGTCTTTGTGGTGATGTTTCCTCAGTGTTTGTGGTGATGTTTCCTCAGTGTTTGTGGTGTTTCCTCAGTGTTTGTGGTGGTGTTTCCTCAGTGTTTGTGATGTTTCCTCAGTGTTTGTGGTGTTTCCTCAGTGTTTGTGGTGATGTTTCCTCAGTGTTTGTGGTGATGTTTCCTCACTGTTTGTGATGTTTCCTCAGTGTTTGTGGTGATGTTTCCTCAGTGTTTGTGATGTTTCCTCAGTGTTTGTGGTGATGTTTCCTCAGTGTTTGTGGTGATGTTTCCTCAGTGTTTGTGGTGATGTTTCCTCAGTGTTTGTGATGTTTCCTCAGTGTTTGTGGTGATGTTTCCTCAGTGTTTGTGGTGATGTTTCCTCAGTGTTTGTGGTGATGTTTCCTCAGTGTTTGTGGTGATGTTTCCTCAGTGTTTGTGATGTTTCCTCAGTGTTTGTGGTGATGTTTCCTCAGTGTTTGTGGTGATGTTTCCTCAGTGTTTGTGATGTTTCCTCAGTGTTTGTGATGTTTCCTCAGTGTTTGTGATGTTTCCTCAGTGTTTGTGATGTTTCCTCAGTGTTTGTGGTGATGTTTCCTCAGTGTTTGTGGTGATGTTTCCTCAGTGTTTGTGGTGATGTTTCCTCAGTGTTTGTGATGTTTCCTCAGTGTTTGTGATGTTTCCTCAGTGTTTGTGGTGATTCCTCAGTGTTTGTGATGTTTCCTCAGTGTTTGTGATGTTTCCTCAGTGTTTGTGGTGATGTTTCCTCAGTGTTTGTGGTGATGTTTCCTCAGTGTTTGTGATGTTTCCTCAGTGTTTGTGGTGTTTCCTCAGTGTTTGTGGTGATGTTTCCTCAGTGTTTGTGGTGATGTTTCCTCAGTGTTTGTGGTGATGTTTCCTCAGTGTTTGTGATGTTTCCTCAGTGTTTGTGGTGATGTTTCCTCAGTGTTTGTGATGTTTCCTCAGTGTTTGTGATGATGTTTCCTCAGTGTTTGTTGTGATGTTTCCTCAGTGTTTGTGGTGTTTCCTCAGTGTTTGTGGTGATGTTTCCTCAGTGTTTGTGGTGATGTTTCCTCAGTGTTTGTGGTGTTTCCTCAGTGTTTGTGGTGATGTTTCCTCAGTGTTTGTTGTGATGTTTCCTCAGTGTTTGTGGTGATGTTTCCTCAGTGTTTGTGATGTTTCCTCAGTGTTTGTGATGTTTCCTCAGTGTTTGTGGTGATGTTTCCTCAGTGTTTGTGGTGATGTTTCCTCAGTGTTTGTGATGTTTCCTCAGTGTTTGTGATGTTTCCTCAGTGTTTGTGGTGATGTTTCCTCAGTGTTTGTGGTGATGTTTCCTCAGTGTTTGTGATGTTTCCTCAGTGTTTGTGGTGATGTTTCCTCAGTGTTTGTGGTGATGTTTCCTCAGTGTTTGTGATGTTTCCTCAGTGTTTGTGATGTTTCCTCAGTGTTTGTGATGTTTCCTCAGTGTTTGTGATGTTTCCTCAGTGTTTGTGATGTTTCCTCAGTGTTTGTGGTGATGTTTCCTCAGTGTTTGTGATGTTTCCTCAGTGTTTGTGGTGATGTTTCCTCAGTGTTTGTGATGTTTCCTCAGTGTTTGTGGTGATGTTTCCTCAGTGTTGGTGATGTTTCCTCAGTGTTTGTGGTGATGTTTCCTCAGTGTTTGTGGTGATGTTTCCTCAGTGTTTGTGGTGATGTTTCCTCAGTGTTTGTGATGTTTCCTCAGTGTTTGTGGTGATGTTTCCTCAGTGTTTGTGGTGATGTTTCCTCAGTGTTTGTGATGTTTCCTCAGTGTTTGTGATGTTTCCTCAGTGTTTGTGATGTTTCCTCAGTCTTTGTGGTGATGTTTCCTCAGTGTTTGTGGTGATGTTTCCTCAGTGTTTGTGATGTTTCCTCAGTGTTTGTGGTGATGTTTCCTCAGTGTTTGTGGTGATGTTTCCTCAGTGTTTGTGATGTTTCCTCAGTCTTTGTGGTGATGTTTCCTCAGTGTTTGTGGTGATGTTTCCTCAGTGTTTGTGGTGTTTCCTCAGTGTTTGTGGTGGTGTTTCCTCAGTGTTTGTGATGTTTCCTCAGTGTTTGTGGTGATGTTTCCTCAGTGTTTGTGGTGATGTTTCCTCACTGTTTGTGATGTTTCCTCAGTGTTTGTGGTGTTTCCTCAGTGTTTGTGATGTTTCCTCAGTGTTTGTGGTGATGTTTCCTCAGTGTTTGTTGTGATGTTTCCTCAGTGTTTGTGGTGTTTCCTCAGTGTTTGTGGTGATGTTTCCTCAGTGTTTGTGGTGATGTTTCCTCAGTGTTTGTGGTGATGTTTCCTCAGTGTTTGTGATGTTTCCTCAGTGTTTGTGATGTTTCCTCAGTGTTTGTGGTGATTCCTCAGTGTTTGTGATGTTTCCTCAGTGTTTGTGATGTTTCCTCAGTGTTTGTGGTGATGTTTCCTCAGTGTTTGTGGTGATGTTTCCTCAGTGTTTGTGATGTTTCCTCAGTGTTTGTGATGTTTCCTCAGTGTTTGTGATGTTTCCTCAGTGTTTGTGATGTTTCCTCAGTGTTTGTGGTGATGTTTCCTCAGTGTTTGTGGTGATGTTTCCTCAGTGTTTGTGATGTTTCCTCAGTGTTTGTGATGTTTCCTCAGTGTTTGTGATGTTTCCTCAGTGTTTGTGATGTTTCCTCAGTGTTTGTGGTGATGTTTCCTCAGTGTTTGTGGTGATGTTTCCTCAGTGTTTGTGGTGATGTTTCCTCAGTGTTTGTGGTGATGTTTCCTCAGTGTTTGTGATGTTTCCTCAGTGTTTGTTGTGATGTTTCCTCAGTGTTTGTGGTGATGTTTCCTCAGTGTTTGTGGTGATGTTTCCTCAGTGTTTGTGATGTTTCCTCAGTGTTTGTGGTGGTGTTTCCTCAGTGTTTGTGATGTTTCCTCAGTGTTTGTGATGATGTTTCCTCAGTGTTTGTGATGTTTCCTCAGTGTTTGTTGTGATGTTTCCTCAGTGTTTGTGATGTTTCCTCAGTGTTTGTGATGATGTTTCCTCAGTGTTTGTGATGTTTCCTCAGTGTTTGTTGTGATGTTTCCTCAGTGTTTGTGATGTTTCCTCAGTGTTTGTGATGTTTCCTCAGTGTTTGTGGTGATGTTTCCTCAGTGTTTGTGATGTTTCCTCAGTGTTTGTGATGTTTCCTCAGTGTTTGTGATGTTTCCTCAGTGTTTGTGATGTTTCCTCAGTGTTTGTGATGTTTCCTCAGTGTTTGTGGTGATGTTTCCTCAGTGTTTGTGGTGATGTTTCCTCAGTGTTTGTGGTGATGTTTCCTCAGTGTTTGTGATGTTTCCTCAGTGTTTGTGGTGATGTTTCCTCAGTGTTTGTGATGTTTCCTCAGTGTTTGTGATGTTTCCTCAGTGTTTGTGATGTTTCCTCAGTGTTTGTGATGTTTCCTCAGTGTTTGTGATGTTTCCTCAGTGTTTGTGATGTTTCCTCAGTGTTTGTGATGTTTCCTCAGTGTTTGTGGTGATGTTTCCTCAGTGTTTGTGGTGATGTTTCCTCAGTGTTTGTGATGTTTCCTCAGTGTTTGTGATGTTTCCTCAGTGTTTGTGGTGATGTTTCCTCAGTGTTTGTGATGTTTCCTCAGTGTTTGTGATGTTTCCTCAGTGTTTGTGGTGATGTTTCCTCAGTGTTTGTGGTGATGTTTCCTCAGTGTTTGTGATGTTTCCTCAGTGTTTGTGATGTTTCCTCAGTGTTTGTGGTGATGTTTCCTCAGTGTTTGTGATGTTTCCTCAGTGTTTGTGGTGATGTTTCCTCAGTGTTTGTGGTGATGTTTCCTCAGTGTTTGTGATGTTTCCTCAGTGTTTGTGATGTTTCCTCAGTGTTTGTGGTGATGTTTCCTCAGTGTTTGTGATGTTTCCTCAGTGTTTGTGATGTTTCCTCAGTGTTTGTGGTGATGTTTCCTCAGTGTTTGTGATGTTTCCTCAGTGTTTGTGGTGATGTTTCCTCAGTGTTTGTGATGTTTCCTCAGTGTTTGTGGTGGTGTTTCCTCAGTGTTTGTGATGTTTCCTCAGTGTTTGTGGTGTTTCCTCAGTGTTTGTGATGTTTCCTCAGTGTTTGTGGTGGTGTTTCCTCAGTGTTTGTGATGTTTCCTCAGTGTTTGTGGTGATGTTTCCTCAGTGTTTGTGGTGTTTCCTCAGTGTTTGTGATGTTTCCTCAGTGTTTGTGATGTTTCCTCAGTGTTTGTGGTGGTGTTTCCTCAGTGTTTGTGATGTTTCCTCAGTGTTTGTGGTGGTGTTTCCTCAGTGTTTGTGATGTTTCCTCAGTGTTTGTGGTGTTTCCTCAGTGTTTGTGATGTTTCCTCAGTGTTTGTGGTGGTGTTTCCTCAGTGTTTGTGATGTTTCCTCAGTGTTTGTGGTGATGTTTCCTCAGTGTTTGTGGTGTTTCCTCAGTGTTTGTGATGTTTCCTCAGTGTTTGTGATGTTTCCTCAGTGTTTGTGGTGATGTTTCCTCAGTGTTTGTGGTGTTTCCTCAGTGTTTGTGATGTTTCCTCAGTGTTTGTGATGTTTCCTCAGTGTTTGTGGTGGTGTTTCCTCAGTGTTTGTGATGTTTCCTCAGTGTTTGTGGTGATGTTTCCTCAGTGTTTGTGATGTTTCCTCAGTGTTTGTGATGTTTCCTCAGTGTTTGTGGTGGTGTTTCCTCAGTGTTTGTGGTGTTTCCTCAGTGTTTGTGATGTTTCCTCAGTGTTTGTGATGTTTCCTCAGTGTTTGTGATGTTTCCTCAGTGTTTGTGATGTTTCCTCAGTGTTTGTGATGTTTCCTCAGTGTTTGTGGTGATGTTTCCTCAGTGTTTGTGGTGATGTTTCCTCAGTGTTTGTGATGTTTCCTCAGTGTTTGTGGTGATGTTTCCTCAGTGTTTGTGGTGATGTTTCCTCAGTGTTTGTGATGTTTCCTCAGTGTTTGTGGTGATGTTTCCTCAGTGTTTGTGGTGATGTTTCCTCAGTGTTTGTGATGTTTCCTCAGTGTTTGTGATGTTTCCTCAGTGTTTGTGGTGATGTTTCCTCAGTGTTTGTGGTGATGTTTCCTCAGTGTTTGTGGTGATGTTTCCTCAGTGTTTGTGATGTTTCCTCAGTGTTTGTGGTGATGTTTCCTCAGTGTTTGTGGTGATGTTTCCTCAGTGTTTGTGATGTTTCCTCAGTGTTTGTGATGTTTCCTCAGTGTTTGTGGTGATGTTTCCTCAGTGTTTGTGATGTTTCCTCAGTGTTTGTGGTGATGTTTCCTCAGTGTTTGTGATGTTTCCTCAGTGTTTGTGGTGGTGTTTCCTCAGTGTTTGTGATGTTTCCTCAGTGTTTGTGGTGATGTTTCCTCAGTGTTTGTGATGTTTCCTCAGTGTTTGTGGTGTTTCCTCAGTGTTTGTGATGTTTCCTCAGTGTTTGTGATGTTTCCTCAGTGTTTGTGGTGTTTCCTCAGTGTTTGTGGTGATGTTTCCTCAGTGTTTGTGGTGATGTTTCCTCAGTGTTTGTGATGTTTCCTCAGTGTTTGTGGTGATGTTTCCTCAGTGTTTGTGATGTTTCCTCAGTGTTTGTGGTGGTGTTTCCTCAGTGTTTGTGATGTTTCCTCAGTGTTTGTGGTGATGTTTCCTCAGTGTTTGTGGTGGTGTTTCCTCAGTGTTTGTGGTGTTTCCTCAGTGTTTGTGATGTTTCCTCAGTGTTTGTGATGTTTCCTCAGTGTTTGTGATGTTTCCTCAGTGTTTGTGATGTTTCCTCAGTGTTTGTGGTGATGTTTCCTCAGTGTTTGTGATGATGTTTCCTCAGTGTTTGTGGTGATGTTTCCTCAGTGTTTGTGGTGATGTTTCCTCAGTGTGGTGATCATGACTCGCCGCTGCCTCCTGCTGTTCAGTCTCATTTTGGTCCTGATCCTGGACCAGAGCCACGCCCAGGCTGATCTTGACCAGTCCAGAGAAGATCTGGACTCTGAACCAGACCAGGACCTCGAGCGACAGCAGGACCTGGTGAGTCCTGTGTGTGTGTGTGTGTGTTTGTGTGTGTTTGTGTGTGTTTGTGTGTCCGTGTGTGTGTGTGTGTTTGTGTGTGTGTGTGTGTGTGTGTTTGTGTGTGTGTGTGTGTGTGTGTTTGTGTGTGTGTGTTTGTGTGTGTTTGTGTGTCCGTGTGTGTGTGTGTGTTTGTGTGTGTGTGTGTGTGTGTGTTTGTGTGTGTGTGTTTGTGTGTCCGTTTGTGTGTGTGTGTGTGTGTGTGTGTATGTGTGTTTGTGTGTGTAGTTTGTTGACAGATTGTTGTGTACAGGTGGAGGCGCTGCAGCTGTTGTTGGGTCAGATTCACAGAAAAGAAAAACGAGGCTCAATCGCAGTGGTCAGTGACTCCTTCCTCTCCTTCCTCTCCTCCTCCTCCTCTCCCTCCTCCTCTCCTTCCTCTCCTCCTCCTCTCCTTCCTCTCCTCCTCCTCCTCTCCCTCCTCCTCTCCTTCCTCTCCTCCTCCTCCTCCTCCTCTCCTTTCTCTCCCTCCTCCTCTCCTTCCTCTCCCTCCTCCTCTCCTTCCTCTCCCTCCTCCTCCTCCTCCTCCTCCTCCTCCTCCTCTCCTTCCTCTCCCTCCTCCTCCTCCTCCTCCTCCTCCTCCTCCTCCTCCTCCTCCTCCTCTCCTTCCTCTCCCTCCTCCTCTCCTTCCTCTCCCTCCTCCTCTCCTTCCTCTCCCTCCTCCTCTCCTTCCTCCTCCTCCTCCTCCTCCTCTCCTTCCTCTCCCTCCTCCTCTCCTTCCTCCTCCTCCTCCTCCTCCTCTCCTTCCTCTCCCTCCTCCTCTCCTTCCTCTCCCTCCTCCTCCTCCTTCTCCTCCTCTCCTTCCTCTCCCTCCTCCTCTCCTTCCTCCTCCTCCTCCTCCTCTCCTTCCTCTCCCTCCTCCTCTCCTTCCTCCTCCTCCTCCTCCTCCTCTCCTTCCTCTCCCTCCTCCTCTCCTTCCTCCTCCTCCTCTCCTTCCTCCTCCTCCTCCTTCCTCTCCTTCCTCCTCTCCTCCTTCCTCTCCTTCCTCCTCTCCTCCTCCTCTCCTTCCTCTCCCTCCTCCTCTCCTTCCTCTCCCTCCTCCTCCTCCTCCTCTCCTTCCTCTCCCTCCTCCTCTCCTTCCTCTCCCTCCTCCTCTCCTTCCTCCTCCTCCTCCTCCTCCTCCTCCTCCTCTCCTTCCTCTCCTCCTCCTCTCCTTCCTCTCCCTCCTCCTCCTCCTCCTCCTCCTCCTCCTCCTCCTCCTCCTCCTCCTCCTCCTCTCCTTCCTCTCCCTCCTCCTCTCCTTCCTCTCCCTCCTCCTCTCCTTCCTCCTCCTCCTCCTCCTCCTCTCCTTCCTCTCCCTCCTCCTCTCCTTCCTCTCCCTCCTCCTCCTCCTTCTCCTCCTCTCCTTCCTCTCCCTCCTCCTCTCCTTCCTCCTCCTCCTCCTCCTCTCCTTCCTCTCCCTCCTCCTCTCCTTCCTCCTCCTCCTCCTCCTCCTCTCCCTCCTCCTCTCCTTCCTCCTCCTCCTCCTCCTCTCCCTCCTCCTCTCCTTCCTCCTCCTCCTCCTCCTCCTCTCCTTCCTCTCCTTCCTCCTCTCCTCCTCCTCTCCTTCCTCTCCCTCCTCCTCTCCTTCCTCTCCCTCCTCCTCCTCCTCCTCCTCTCCTTCCTCTCCCTCCTCCTCTCCTTCCTCTCCCTCCTCCTCTCCTTCCTCCTCCTCCTCCTCCTCCTCCTCTCCTTCCTCTGCTCTTTCTAATTACTTTATTGCTGTTATGTTCAGCTTAATTAAACAAGTATTTTAAATGAACCTCGTTTATCTGCTGTAGATACAAACGAGGTCTGGACCAGGACCAGAGTCTGGACCAGGACCAGGACCAGGGTCTGGACCAGGACCAGGGTCTGGACCGGGTCTGGACCGGGTCTGGACCAGGACCAGAGTCTGGACCAGGACCAGGGTCTGGACCGGGTCTGGACCAGGACCAGGGTCTGGACTTTGATAAGACCTGGACCTCATTAAATCTGGTTAATTGAATATTTGATTTTATCTTTTGATTAGAAGCTCGTTACAAACGGCTGTAATAAAAAAAACAGGCTGAGCTCAGAATGTGTCCTCCAGGGGACAGAGTGTGTCCTCCAGGGGACAGAGTGTGTCCTCCAGGGTACAGAGTGTGTCCTCCAGGGAACAGAATGTGTCCTCCAGGGTACAGAGTGTGTCCTCCAGGGGACAGAGTGTGTCCTCCAGGGTACAGAGTGTGTCCTCCAGGGAACAGAGTGTGTCCTCCAGGGTACAGAGTGTGTCCTCCAGGGTACAGAGTGTGTCCTCCAGGGGACAGAGTGTGTCCTCCAGGGTACAGAGTGTGTCCTCCAGGGGACAGAGTGTGTCCTCCAGGGTACAGAGTGTGTCCTCCAGGGTACAGAGTGTGTCCTCCAGGGTACAGAGTGTGTCCTCCAGGGAACAGAGTGTGTCCTCCAGGGTACAGAGTGTGTCCTCCAGGGTACAGAGTGTGTCCTCCAGGGGACAGAGTGTGTCCTCCATGGTACAGAGTGTGTCCTCCAGGGTACAGAGTGTGTCCTCCAGGGTACAGAGTGTGTCCTCCAGGGTACAGAGTGTGTCCTCCAGGGAACAGAGTGTGTCCTCCAGGGTACAGAGTGTGTCCTCCAGGGTACAGAGTGTGTCCTCCAGGGGACAGAGTGTGTCCTCCAGGGGACAGAGTGTGTCCTCCAGGGTACAGAGTGTGTCCTCCAGGGTACAGAGTGTGTCCTCCAGGGTACAGAGTGTGTCCTCCAGGGTACAGAGTGTGTCCTCCAGGGGACAGAGTGTGTCCTCCAGGGAACAGAGTGTGTCCTCCAGGGTACAGAGTGTGTCCTCCAGGGTACAGAGTGTGTCCTCCAGGGAACAGAGTGTGTCCTCCAGGGAACAGAGTGTGTCCTCCAGGGTACAGAGTGTGTCCTCCAGGGTACAGAGTGTGTCCTCCAGGGGACAGAGTGTGTCCTCCAGGGTACTGTGGAAGTTTAGTCTATACAGACTGCGAGAGGCGAAGATCGTTCTCAAAGTCTTTATTTGATGAAAACAGGGAAAAACAGGCAAAACA
>NW_027316055.1:50000-52500 GCF_026437365.1 Eucyclogobius newberryi
ATCCTAACCTTAACCCTAACCCTAACCCTAACCCTAACCTTAACCCTAACCTTAACCTTAACCCTAATCCTAACCTTAACCCTAACCTTAACCCTAACCCTAACCCTAACCTTAACCCTAACCCTAACCCTAACTCTAACCCTAACCTTAACCCTAACCCTAACCCTAATTCTAGCCTTAACCCTAACCCTAACCCTAACTCTAACCCTAACCTTAACCCTAACCTTAACCCTAACCCTAACCCTAACCCTAACCCTAACCCTAACCTTAACCCTAACCCTAACCCTAACTCTAACCCTAACCTTAACCCTAACCCTAACCCTAACCCTAATCCTAACCCTAACCCTAACCCTAACCCTAACCCTAATCCTAACCTTAACTCTAACCCTAACCCTAACCTTAACCCTAACCCTAACCCTAACCCTAACCCTAACCCTAACCCTAACCTTAACCCTAACCTTAACCCTAACCTTAACCTTAACCCGGCGTGGTCTAAAACTGCGCTAAAACGCGGTCAAATAGCGGCGCAGTTTCAGGAGCCGCGGCTCTGCAGACACTCCCTTACAGAAAAGCAGGTTAAAATTGCAGTAAAAGTGTCTAGCTTAATGTTAAATTGTTTATTTAATTGGATGTTTTATGGCTTTCATCAAACACAGCATTAGAACTATTTCTTCTTAAAGGGTTAATTCTAATCTTTCTAAACTTCTTTTTTATATTTATAAGGCCAAAACTGAAGGTAAAATAGACTAGAACAGCTAAATTTATAGATTAAATGTTGTGTATGTGTTATTTTTCTGTTTGTCCACAGAGGGGCGCTGTAGTGCTGCTATTGTCTCTGGTGTAAGAGCAGGAAGTCAGGGGTGAAGACAGGAAGTCAGTGGTGAAGACAGGAAGTCAGGGGTGAAGACAGGAAATCAGGGGTGAAGACAGGAAGTCAGGAGGGAAGACAGGAAGTCGGGGGGGAAGACAGGAAGTCAGTGGTGAAGACAGGAAGTCGTGGGGGAAGACAGGAAGTCAGTGGTGAAGACAGGAAGTCAGTGGTGAAGACAGGAAGTCAGGGGTGAAGACAGGAAGTCAGCGGTGAAGACAGGAAGTCAGGGGTGAAGACAGGAAGTCAGGAGGGAAGACAGGAAGTCAGGGGTGAAGACAGGAAATCAGGGGTGAAGACAGGAAGTCAGGAGGGAAGACAGGAAGTCGGGGGGGAAGACAGGAAGTCAGGGGTGAAGACAGGAAGTCAGGGGTGAAGACAGGAAGTCAGGGGTGAAGACAGGAAGTCAGGGGTGACCCTCACGCGTCAGGTGACCCTCACGGGCATCAGGGTGACCCTCACGGGCATCAGGGTGACCCTCACGGGCATCAGGGTGACCCTCACGCGTCAGGTGACCCTCACAGAGACAGAGACAGGAGCAGAAAATCGTAATGTTTGTGATAAGCGAGCCTCATCAGAGAAAATCAATATTTAATCAACTTTCCCTGATTAGAAAAGAGACACACAAGCCTCTAAAGACACATTATCTCTGGTCCTGGTCCTGGTCCTGGTCCTGGTCCTGGTCCTGGTCCTGGTCCTGGTCCTGGTCCTGGTCCTGGTTTGGTCCTGGTTTGGTCCTGGTTTGGTCCATGGTTCAGGTTCTTGCTCCACATTGTGAGATTCTGACGTCACAAATATTACTCATGTTTTCATAAATCTGATTTAAATCCTGAGCTCGATCTGAACGAATCATAAAAAGGTCTTTAACTCCAGTGTGTGTGAGGGGCGTGGCTAAAGCTAGTGTGTATGAGGGGCGTGGCTAAAGCTAGTGTGTTTGAGGGGCGTGGCTAAAGCTAGTGTGTGTGAGGGGCGTGGCTAAAGCTAGTGTGTGTAAGGGGCGTGGCTAAAGCTAGTGTGTGTGAGGGGCATGGCTAAAGCTAGTGTGTGTGAGGGGCGTGGCTAAAGCTAGTGTGTTTAAGGGGCGTGGCTAAAGCTAGTGCGTGTGAGGGGCGTGGCTAAAGCTAGTGTGTGTGAGGGGCGTGGCTAAAGCTAGTGCGTGTAAGGGGCGTGGCTAAAGCTAGTGTGTGTGAGTGGCGTGGCTAAAGCTAGTGTGTGTAAGGGGCGTGGCTAAAGCTAGTGCGTGTGAGGGGCGTGGCTAAAGCTAGTGTGTGTGAGGGGCGTGGCTAAAGCTAGTGTGTGTGAGGGGCGTGGCTAAAGCTAGTGTGTGTAAGGGGCGTGGCTAAAGCTAGTGCGTGTGAGGGGCGTGGCTAAAGCTAGTGTGTGTGAGGGGCGTGGCTAAAGCTAGTGTGTGTGAGGGGCGTGGCTAAAGCTAGTGTGTGTAAGGGGCGTGGCTAAAGCTAGTGCGTGTGAGGGGCGTGGCTAAAGCTAGTGTGTGTGAGGGGCGTGGCTAAAGCTAGTGTGTGTGAGGGGCGTGGCTAAAGCTAGTGTGTGTGAGGGGCGTGGCTAAAGCTAGTGTGTGTAAGGGGCGTGGCTAAAGTTAGTGCGTCTGATGGGCGTGGCTAAAATCCGAAT
>NW_027316055.1:60000-64113 GCF_026437365.1 Eucyclogobius newberryi
ACGTGTGAGAGCCTCTCGGGACGTGTGAGGGCCTCTCAGGACGTGTGAGAGCCTCTCAGGACGTGTGAGGGCCTTTCAGGACGTGTGAGAGCCTCTCAGGACGTGTGAGGGCCTCTCAGGACGTGTGAGAGCCTCTCAGGACGTGTGAGGGCCTCTCAGGACGTGTGAGGGCCTCTCAGGACGTGTGAGGGCCTCTCAGGACGTGTGAGGGCCTCTCAGGACGTGTGAGGGCCTCTCAGGACGTGTGAGGGCCTCTCAGGACGTGTGAGAGCCTTTCAGGACGTGTGAGAGCCTCTCAGGACGTGTGAGGGCCTCTCAGGACGTGTGAGAGCCTTTCAGGACGTGTGAGAGCCTCTCGGGACGTGTGAGAGCCTTTCAGGACGTGTGAGAGCCTCTCAGGACGTGTGAGAGCCTCTCAGGACGTGTGAGGGCCTCTCAGGACGTGTGAGAGCCTCTCAGGACGTGTGAGAGCCTCTCAGGACATGTGAGAGCCTCTCAGGACGTGTGAGAGCCTCTCAGGACGTGTGAGAGCCTCTCAGGACATGTGAGAGCCTCTCAGGACGTGTGAGGGCCTCTCAGGACGTGTGAGAGCCTTTCAGGACGTGTGAGAGCCTTTCAGGACGTGTGAGAGCCTTTCAGTACGTGTGAGAGCCTCTCGGGACGTGTGAGAGCCTTTCAGGACGTGTGAGAGCCTTTCAGGACGTGTGAGAGCCTCTCGGGACGTGTGAGGGCCTCTCAGGACGTGTGAGAGCCTCTCAGGACGTGTGAGAGCCTCTCGGGACGTGTGAGAGCCTCTCAGGACGTGTGAGAGCCTCTCAGGACGTGTGAGAGCCTCTCAGGACGTGTGAGAGCCTCTCAGGACGTGTGAGAGCCTCTCAGGACGTGTGAGGGCCTCTCAGGACGTGTGAGAGCCTCTCAGGACGTGTGAGAGCCTTTCAGGACGTGTGAGAGCCTTTCAGGACGTGTGAGAGCCTCTCAGGACGTGTGAGGGCCTCTCAGGACGTGTGAGAGCCTCTCAGGACGTGTGAGAGCCTCTCGGGACGTGTGAGAGCCTCTCAGGACGTGTGAGAGCCTTTCAGGACGTGTGAGAGCCTTTCAGTACGTGTGAGAGCCTCTCAGGACGTGTGAGGGCCTCTCAGGACGTGTGAGGGCCTCTCAGGACGTGTGAGAGCCTCTCGGGACGTGTGAGAGCCTCTCAGGACGTGTGAGAGCCTCTCAGGACATGTGAGAGCCTCTCAGGACGTGTGAGGGCCTCTCAGGACGTGTGAGAGCCTTTCAGGACGTGTGAGAGCCTTTCAGGACGTGTGAGAGCCTTTCAGTACGTGTGAGAGCCTCTCGGGACGTGTGAGAGCCTTTCAGGACGTGTGAGAGCCTTTCAGGACGTGTGAGAGCCTCTCGGGACGTGTGAGGGCCTCTCAGGACGTGTGAGAGCCTCTCAGGACGTGTGAGAGCCTCTCGGGACGTGTGAGAGCCTCTCAGGACGTGTGAGAGCCTCTCAGGACGTGTGAGAGCCTCTCAGGACGTGTGAGAGCCTCTCAGGACGTGTGAGAGCCTCTCAGGACGTGTGAGGGCCTCTCAGGACGTGTGAGAGCCTCTCAGGACGTGTGAGAGCCTTTCAGGACGTGTGAGAGCCTTTCAGGACGTGTGAGAGCCTCTCAGGACGTGTGAGGGCCTCTCAGGACGTGTGAGAGCCTCTCAGGACGTGTGAGAGCCTCTCGGGACGTGTGAGAGCCTCTCAGGACGTGTGAGAGCCTTTCAGGACGTGTGAGAGCCTTTCAGTACGTGTGAGAGCCTCTCAGGACGTGTGAGGGCCTCTCAGGACGTGTGAGGGCCTCTCAGGACGTGTGAGAGCCTCTCGGGACGTGTGAGAGCCTCTCAGGACGTGTGAGAGCCTCTCGGGACGTGTGAGAGCCTCTCAGGACGTGTGAGAGCCTCTCGGGACGTGTGAGGGCCTCTCAGGACGTGTGAGAGCCTCTCAGGACGTGTGAGAGCCTCTCAGGACGTGTGAGAGCCTCTCAGGACGTGTGAGAGTCTCTCGGGACGTGTGAGAGCCTCTCAGGACGTGTGAGAGCCTCTCAGGACGTGTGAGGGCCTCTCAGGACGTGTGAGGGCCTCTCAGGACGTGTGAGGGCCTCTCAGGACGTGTGAGGGCCTCTCAGGACGTGTGAGGGCCTCTCAGGACGTGTGAGAGCCTCTCAGGACGTGTGAGGGCCTCTCAGGACGTGTGAGAGCCTCTCAGGACGTGTGAGGGCCTCTCAGGACGTGTGAGAGTCTCTCAGGACGTGTGAGGGCCTCTCAGGACGTGTGAGAGCCTCTCAGGACGTGTGAGGGCCTCTCAGGACGTGTGAGAGTCTCTCAGGACGTGTGAGGGCCTCTCAGGACGTGTGAGGGCCTCTCCAGTGGCATTAAGGACATGATCTTCTCCCTCCACATAAAGATCTGGAGGTTCCTCGTCTTGTCATCTTTGTAGAATTGTTAAGCGGCTGCAAATAATAAAATTCTCAAAATATATTCATGTTTCTTCTCTGAATATGTGTCTAGTCCTAAAACAAAACAATAAGGATCTGCTGGGATATTTATGAGTAGGAGGCGTTTAATTTCTGTTCGGACACATTGCCAAAAATGTTGAACTTGGAGACAAAACCATAAGATGAGAGAATGTTCCCAAACTGTCTTCACATGTTGGACACTGTGGAGCTGTAGAATCATATTTACTGTGAATCACTGTGTCACATGAAGCATATGGATTATATTATTATATTATTATATTATATTGGGTTTCATAAGATCTATTAGAACATGTCATTTTCTTTGCATTTAATAAAACTTGTTTCCATTTTGACTCGTCCACATGGTCCAAAGTCATCGGTCCAGAGATTTTTACTTTTCATCAAAATGGGTTTGACAAACATACGTTTATACAAATAGCCTAAGCTTTTCTTTTTTAATTGAGCTGCCTTAAGTAGAATAGTTTCAAGTTCATTATTATAAGGGCCATTTTTATAGAATGGAATTGAAAAGATATAGCTTCTTATCTGTAAATATCGATAGAAATGTGTCTGTGGGAGATTATATTCTAACTGAAGTTAGGTTTCCACCAGAGAAGAGCTCTTGGATCTTATACCGGCGTCTCTCCACATTTTAAAGCATCTGAGCCTGACACTGGAAAATCGGGATTTTCATAAACGGCTGCTAAAAATGAATATTGCTCCACTATTCTGAAGTGTCTGCGCACATTCTGCCAAGTTTTGAGGGTATTTTTCACAACAACATTATCATTTAGCCCTTTTATCAAGGAATTATTATGAATAAACGGTATGAGTTCTGTATTTAGTCCCAGCGCCTCAAGATCCAAATATGAAGAGTCAGTATCATTTCTAATCCATTCTAGTATATATTTAATTTGGGCAGCCCAGAAGTAGTATTTTATGTTTGGTAATGCTAATGCTAACCCTAATGCTAACCCTAATGCTAACCCTAATGCTAAGCCTCCTTTGTCAACTGGTAATTGTAGTTTTTCTAATTTCAGTCTCGGGCGTTTCCCTTTCCAAAGAAATTTCCTGATTCGTTGGTGAATTTACTTCAAAAATATTTCAGGAACATGATCAGGTAAAAGCTGCATTGGATTTAATAATCTTGGCAAGATGTTCATTTGAATGAGGGCGACTCTCCCGTGATGATGGAGGAGGAGGAGGTGTGGAGGAGGAGGAGGAGGTGTGGAGGAGGAGGTGTGGAGGAGGAGGAGGTGTGGAGGAGGAGGAGTCCATCTGTGAAAGTCTTTCTTCATTTGAGTCATGGCTTGATTTAGATTGAACTCTGCTTTATCAGTGATTTTGGGGGAGATATTTAGACCAAGATATTTAAATCCTTCAGATGATAATTTAAAGGGTATATATTTAGTTAGTTCGGAATAATTATACTTTCCCAAGGGTAGTGCAGTAGATTTCTGGTAGTTAACCTTATATAACTCTCCAAATGTGTTTATAATGTTGATTAGTGGAGGAACAGAGCCTATAGGATCATTTCAGAATAAAAGGACATCATCTGCATAGAGCCAGATCTTGTGTGTTTTGACTTCAGTTTGAATTAATTTCACTAAAGAGGAAATAATTA
>NW_027316056.1:20000-30000 GCF_026437365.1 Eucyclogobius newberryi
AATACCACTCTTTTGATTATCTTAAACCCCTGTTTAATATCATATCATCAATCAATTACCAATCAGAGAAAATATTAATTAATAATTAATAACACAACAAAAAATGAATAATAACAATAATTAGATAAATTATCAAAAAAAAATATTAATAAAAAATGACCAATTTAATGATTAAAAACACTAATTAATAAAATTGAACCCTTGAAATTAGAAATAAAATAATAATCAAAATAATAATAATAATAATAATAATAAAAAATAGATAAAATTATTTATATTAATAAAGTTAACCCCAGCTCCCCCGTCCCGAGACCCCCTCCACCGGCCAGGAAAAAACTACCAAACCTCTTTGGGATAAAAGTAGAAAACCTGAGTAGGAGAAAACTACAAAACCACTTTGGGATAAAAGTAGAAACCTGGAGGAATTCCCCTGTGAATGGGGCTCAGGACGGACAGGCTGATGCTGACTTCTGGAAGGAAAAAAAAATGCTCGATTAATTTCATCAAAATAAAGATTTCAGTCTATCTCTTGTCTTAATTTAAGTCATTACAATTTCCCTTTGAATCAGTGATTTTAAAAACAGTTTAAACGAAATTAATAAAACTGTTAAAGTTTTATTTGCCTCCGCTCTTGTTTATGCCGTTACTGGCTTAAGGTCTCATTCCCTTGATGATTGAATCATCATCTGAATCACTAATGTAGCCTGTGTCTTGCTTAGACGCGTCTCTATCTGGCCCTGGAACCTGAACAGACACATATTGAGCAGAAACCATTTTACCAATCACTTTGAACAAACATGGGAGAACACAAGAAAACAGAATCAAGATTACCCCTACAATAATGCCAAAATTTATGAGCACGTCACGCCAGGAAGTAAGAGCCCATCCTAACACAGAAAAAGGGTGAGTGGCAGTGACAGTTTCAGATTCCATGAGATTACGGAGTCTGGTCAAATTTGCGAGTCCCTGTTGGATCGCACCCCCATCCTCATCATTAGCAGGAATGTAGGTACAGCAGCTCCCTCTTAGTAAAGTGCACACCCCCCCACTGGAGGCTGTTATCTGATCCAGCACAATACGATTTTGAAGTGCTACTGCGCGAAGTGCATGCATCTCCTCTCTCTCTGCCTCAAAAGTAGCTAATGTTGTGTTTATAAAAGCAGTAAATCTATAGCTAAGAGTCTCCATACGCAACATCAATTTACCCACTCCCACACTTGGGAACAATGCAAATAGGACCTTTTCCCCCGTAGTCCAAATTTTATGGTCATCTGGCACGTCAGACCCCCAAACAGCGTCATGAGATGCCAGATCCCTTTGTGTCCTGGGTGTGTGATGTGGTATGCTGGATATTATGTATGAATGATCTGAAGGAATCACAGCTGCGCATCGGCCAACCCATCCCGCCGGAAGACATTCATACATGTAATATCCACAAAGAAACATGTACCCCTCTTTTGGAACGGTCCCTAAAATGTCTGGAACAGTGTAGTAAGGTGCACATGTGGTTTTGGGGCCCGCCTGAGAATTATTCAGGTGGGTGCTCAAGTGGGTGTTGTTCACCAGATAAGTGCACGGGACATACACTGTGGAACAATATAAATCAGGGATTTGCCCTACATGGAGTGGTTTAAGTTCAGATCCTGGACCGATAGATAAGGTGGATGCAATAGTCTGTGCAAAGCATGTAAATTTAGAGCCAGGTCGAATGTGGACTGGTCCAAAAAGCGGCCCTAGTTTTACATTTTTAGGAGCTCTGATGTGAATCTGAGGTCGGAACTTAATCTTGCGTGGGAGAAGAGGAATCACCGCTCTCCACGCAGACCAAACTATCCTACTCAGAAGTTTAACATTATCTCTAGAAATTAGAGTGCCAGGTAACATGTTGGATAAATTAGGCACAGGGAGAGGGAGCACGTGTGGCGAGTTGGTTGCCATGGGCATGTGTGTACATACATAACAATCTCTCCGCTTGTGACTGTCGGCTACATATTTAGCATATCGATACCAATAGTTTAGTGTATAGACGGTGGAATGGTTATAAGTGTCTGTGAGAGACTCGATCTTGGATGTGTCGTCATAGTGCAGTGTACGAGTGTTACGGTCTACCCTGTTTTCTCTGTGGGGCCACATCCAGCTAGGCAGAGTGATAAACCATATTATTCCCAACGCCAGAACTATTGACAGACCCAGTGCATAAATCATTATTCTATAGTTCAGCAACCTGATGTTGAGCTCGACCTTTCTGTCGGTCAGATACCATTTAGAGCTCTGATGCTCCGGGGGACTCCTCCCCCCAGGAGGAGCCGGCTGAGCCTCAGGAATCATGAAGACGATGAAGACAGTATTTGTGTAGATATTACCAGATGATGCAGAAGAACGTGGAGCTTTAAACCGCGCCGGGTCTTGGCAACGTGCCCCGTGCTCGGAGCACTCGATCAGTGGGCTCTGGTGCCTTTCGAGGTTTACGACCTGCTCGGACCCCGACTTTCTCGAACTTGAGATCGTTGCAAAAAGGTCCCACGACGTCCTCAGTGGTTGCCCCTGGTGTCCGACCCACGAGTGGACCGACACCCGCGTTGTCGTTGATCTCCGCAGGTGTGCTGAAGATGGCTCGGCAGTGAGATGCGTGAACCCAGGTGCCCCGTTCTGCGACTTTCACTGCGGTGTGAGTGATGAGGAGGACCTGGACCGGGCCAATCCACCTTTTGGAACACCACCTTTTCCTCCTCGGCTCTCGGATCAAGATCCAGTCACCTGGTTTGAAGTTGTGGAGGACAGCTTCTGCTGCCTTTGGGAGAGCGGCTTTCACCTGTGCAGAAATTGAGGACAACCGGTCTTCCAATTCTATACAGTAAGCTAGCATTGAGTCGTCGCGTCCATGTGAGATCAGCGCCATCTGCCTGAAAAAATGTTTAGGTAAACGGATTTTTTGTTAGGCTCAACCCAAATGCCATCACACTTCTCAGCCCCCGCCTTCTTCCACACAGAGATTTCCTCTGACGTGGAGAATTCCTGCATGGTTGATAAGGACTCTGGAAGAGAAGTGTTATTAGACACAAAACATTCATTTTGCTCTTGTCTGCAGAGATAAGATGCGGCCTTGGCTGCCTTGTCCGCTCTGCTGTTTCCCTGTGAAATTGGGTCAGTTCTGTTAGTATGAGCTTGACATTTGCATATAGCAATATCAGATGGGAGCAAGATCGCCGTCAGGAGTTCCCCAACTTGCGTGCAGTTCAGAATAGGCTTACCATCCGATTTCAAAAAGTTCCTGTGTCGCCACAACCCCGCCCAGTCGTGGCATACACCAAACGCATAGCGAGAGTCTGTGAAAATTGTGACGGACTGACCCTTCGCCAATGTGCATGCGACTGTCAGAGCCACCAATTCTGCAGTCTGTGCAGAGAAATGAGAGGGCAGTGGGCCTGAGGCCGCCACATCCCACTCAGAGCATACTGCAAAGCCAACACGGTTCTGTCCCGTGTTGGTGTCTCGAGATGCTGATCCATCTACATAAAAAACCAAGTCAGAGTTAGCAAGTGGCTCCTCTTTCAGATCCGGTCTCGGGGTGCACACCTGTTCGATTGTAGAAATGCAACAGTGAGCTTCGCCCTCTTCAGGGGTGGGCAAGAGGGTGGCAGGGTTAAGCTGTGTGCATCGTTTTACTGTGACGTTAGGTAATTCAAGCAAAACTGTGTTGTACCTGAGCCATCGGGAAGCAGAAAGATGCGAAGTTTTCTGTTCCAGCAGGATCAGAGAGACAGCATGTGGCACAAGCAGTGTTAGCTCAGCATAGCCCACCAGATCACGCGAGGCCAAGACTGCTTTTTCAGCAGCCGCCACCGCGCGTAGACATCGTGGCATGCCGGCTGCAACGGGGTCCAGCTTAGCAGAGAAAAAAGCCACAGGTCGCAGGGAGCCCCCGTGCGCCTGTAAGAGGACAGAAGTCATGCAGCCGTTGCGTTCGTCAACAGTCTGTGTGAAAGGTCTTGTTGGGTCAGGTAACCCCAGAGTTGGAGGCTTCTGTAAAGCCATTTTCAACTCACAGAAAGCTTTGTCTGCTTCCTCTGTCCATGTCAGTTTGTCATTAGTCCTAAGGCCTTTTCCATGGATTAGTGCACCTAAAGGAGACTCCATTACAGAATAATTTGGAATGAACTGTCGACAATATGAACACATTCCTAGAAATGACATCAATTGTTTCTTAGTTATTGGTTTCGGAATATTCTGAATGGCTGAAACGCGCTTCGTCGTAATGCTTTTGCCATTTTTAGATATCACATGACCCAGAAATATTACTTCCTTTTTAACATATTGCAATTTTGAGAGACTGGCCTTGTGGCCTTCTGCATGCAAATGTTTGAGTAAGGTCACCGTATCTTGTTTACATTGGTCCTCGGTTTGCGAGCACAACAATATGTCATCCACATATTGTAGCAGGCAGCTACCTGGTGCCAGTCGCAAGGGAGCCAATGAATCTCGCAGCGCTGCATTGTACCATGTTGGAGAATGCACGAACCCCTGACACAGCCGTGTCAGAGTCCAGAGTCGATTCTGAAACTCCAAAGCAAACCAAAACTGCGAATCCTGGTGAACGGGGACAGAGAAAAAAGCATTAGCTAGATCCACAACTGTGAAATATTTTGCCTCTGGAGGAATCTGAGATAAGATAGTGTATGGGTTTGGCACCACAGCAACGACAGGTTGAACAGCTTCGTTCACTGCTTTCAAATCGTTTGTAAACCTCCATTTCTCTGGTACCCCAGGTTCGCTTTGTTTTTTAACCGGAAATATGGGGCTCCGTACCCCCCCAGATTTACAAGGAACTATTACTCCCGCCTCCCTCAGGGCTTCAAACACCGGAGTAATACCTTCAACCGCCTCTGGGCGCAGAGGATATTGTGGTCTACAGGGGCGAGCGTCAGATTTCGGGGTGATCACCACGGGCTGACAACCTCGAATCAGGCCGACATCAGTTGGACTCTTAGCCCACAGGTCAACCCCCACCTCTCTTAGTTCTGGTATCGCCTCTGCCCCCGCCTGAGATAAAAAACAATCCGCTCCCGGAGCAGCGTATCTCTTATCAGTGGAAACACAGCGAAAGGAATGCAGAGACGACTGTAAACACACCCACCATGCGTCCGAAGACCGTGAAAATGTCACATTAGAGTTTGGAACACTATCCCAGTCCTCTGCTATAAAACACTGATGGACAAAATCCTGTACCTCCCCCCAATTAGCATTCTTTGGTTTTGATAATGCTACGTACAGATTCGAGTTTGACAGGCTAAAGTTTTTAAGTGAATCGGGGAGTGACACGGAGACAACAGAAAAGTCTCTACCCCAGAATAAAGATTCAGTCTTTAAAAAGTCCTCACAGCATTCATTCCAACAAGCATCAAAATCACATTTTATTTCTGTTGCATCTGTGGGCAAACAAAACGAGCACTGCAATTCTCTCACATCCTTGAAGTCAACATTCTCATTGTGTGTCACTTTCTCATAGGCTAATGAAATTAACTGAATTGAGGAATTTGGGGACAATTTCCAAAAATAGTCATATTCAGGAGCCTCTGTACGCTCTGCCAGAAAATTTAAACCATGTACCAATTCTCTGTTATTTGTGACCTGCAGGCCGTCTGATGTGGAGATAAGGCAAATTCCTAATCGACACATCAGATCCCGTCCTATCAAGTTCACTGGACACAAAGGGGAATAGAGAAATGAATGTTTGAACGAGTGACCACCGACATCAAAACATTTTAAAGGAGATGTGAAATGCTCCTTCGTTGTCTCCCCAGAAGCTGATAATGAAAATGTGTAACGACCCCCCAGCCGAGGTTTTTCCGTTAGTGCAGAACATTTAATCACTGAATTTGTAGCCCCTGAATCCACCAAAAAATCAATTTTTTCCCCGTTAACGTTCAATTGGTACTCTGGAAATTTAGCTTTAGCTTGACTAATTTTAGAATAGGTACCCTCCGGTACCACTGCACATGCCTCAAGATAGGTGATTGCGTGTGTGAGTTGTGCCAGGTGCATGTTACCCTCTTGCAGGTGTTGTTGTGGGTGTTGTTCCGGTGCGTGTGTCGTTGAGCCAGTCGTCTCTGCTGCGTGCTCGGACCTGTCCCCTTCCGCCCCCGCCAGTCAATCCGACCCCCCATAATGTCCAGGAGCTGGAAGAGCTAAACATGGTTGAGTGGGCAGAGCTTGTTGTGATCTGAGTCCATGATTGGCCATGGGCAGTTGTCCGTTAGCATAGTAAGGTCCAGGCTGCATAGTGGGGAGAAAATGTGGTCTGGGTACGTGGGGGGTCGGTGCGTGATTTGCTGTGGGAAGTTGATCGTTAACATAAGGTCCGGGCTGCTGTAGTGCAGCTGTGCAATCTCTGGCAAAGTGTCCGAACTGTCCACATGTGAAACACGCCCCCCTACGTTGTTCTTGTCTCCCACGCCCACGCCCACGGCCGCGTTGGTGATGCCCATCTGGTCTACCGGAAAAAAGTGTCAGTGTGGCCTCGTGTTGTTCCGTAGCCCGTTTCTCTTCCTTTTTTTTTTGTGTCTTTGAGATAAGCTTTTGCGCATGACGTGCATATCTGCGCAGGTCATCGAGCTTGGGCTGGTCAAGTCCACCAATATACAACTTTTCCACTTTGGCAAAAATGTCTGGAAGGATGCCAGGGCAGAGGGCCCGACAAAGGCTTTCTTCATATGCTGAGCCCGGTGTGTCTACCATGCCACTCTTTTCTTTATACAGAACGGAGAATCTATGAAAATAGTCGTCTGTGGTCTCGTCTGGCTTTTGTTTACACCCCAGGAGGGCTTCAGGGTCATATTTGATTGGGAAGGCCTCAGTGATGGCCGTATTCAGCCCCTTTATAGCCGCAATGTATCCCACATTGTGTTCATAGACTGGTTTGTCGGCCCGCATGTCATTAGGTGGAATGGCTCCTTTAATTTTTGCAAAATCGCTAGTCCTCAGAGCAGATAGTAAAATTTTTCTACATTCTAACCCGGAAGGTCTTAGCTCTTGGCAAAATTCTTCGAATTCTCTAGCAAATGTAGTCCCATTGGGCACTGGGTCAGGCAGGGCTTTGGAGTTGGCCAGGACCTCTTCTGGGCTCCAGGGTCTATAAACAAACATCTGTCCCTCCGGGCCTGCCACCTCCACCATTGGCAAGGACACGTGTGGTCCAATATCTTGTCCTGTCCGTAGAAGGTTAGTCCAGTCCTTTTCTACTTGAGCAGGTTTGGGTTTTTTGTATTTTACTTGCGTTGGCTCGATGCCCCCTGTGGCTCCGTCCTCCTCGAGTTCTGGTGGTGGGTTTGGGTGGGGTCGACCGCTGGGGTAGGCGTCCAGGTCGGTGTCGAGCAGCGCCGCAGAAAGACCGGTCAAATCTGGATAAAGAGAAGGCATAGACGAAGTGATCCGTTCTCCCAGTTGTGGCGGTGTGAGTGTGAGTGCGTGTGTGCGTGGGCGCGCACCAGCCGTGTGTGTGCTGGTGTCTGCTATGAGATAAGGGTTGGCAGCAGTATGTGAATATTGCGGCGGTTTTCGACTCTCTCCTTCTTCCTCACATTCAACCTTCACAGTCAATTGTTTACATAGTCTCTTTCGCTCACGTGACTCAGCTTCCGTCTCCCACACTTTTACCCACTTCTCGTGTTTCCGCACCCACTTAACCGATTCACTTGATACTTTTTTAGATTTTAACAGCTTCTCTTGTGCTTCCTCTAAGTTTGTTTTAAGTTTTGCAATTTGACTCATGCTTAAAGACCCTCCCACTGGGAACCCATATTTTTCAGTCCAAATCGGCAGGCATTCTAAACACTCCGCCCCATACTTGTTTGACATTATCAACATTACTGGTGTCTCAGGAATTTTTACACACTTCGATTGATTTTTCCCCATTTTGTAACCGTACGTTAAGTCAAAATCACACGTCTGTGTTATGCTAAATCGTACCTTCCACTCTTCTTTAGTCTAGGGTCCACCACTCGCTAAGACTATTTTTACCCCAGGCAAAACTAGACTACAAGACAATTTTTAAATTGCTTTAGCTAGTGAAATAAGTGGGCTCTTCTCTGCAGTGGCCTTCTGCCGACTGATTATGGTTATCTCGAGTGTGTTATAAAAACAAACAATGTCCTCCTATAGACACCAGTAAATGTAACTTTAGCAAAATATCACAAGAAATATTCAAAAACAGATCCGAGAGTAAAACAAAGTACCAAAAATTTTTTTTACAAAAACAGATTAATACCCTATGATTCGACCTAGTTGAGAGAGACAAAAAAAAGACTCACCGCGGTGGTTGTTTTCGAATCCGAACGTCGGCGCTCCCCTCCTCCGGGCCGGTGACGCAGGCCTCCCGTCTCAAACCGTGGAGAGTGGAGGCTGGAATGTGGTGTTCCAGGTGGCCAGCCCTGCTTCACACGAACCCCGAAAAGATGGACCGCCGCCGAAGGATCCTGTTCGTGACGCCAAATTGTTACGGCAGTTTCCTGTAAACAATGATCAAGTAAAGAGTAACCAGGCAATAACTTGAAGCAGAAACAGAGTCTCTCGGTCTCTCTCAAAAGGTGGAAGTTTATTCACGTGCACAGTGGATAAACACCCTCACTTTCCCTAAGACAAGTTCGTTCTGTCCCTACCTAACTTTACAAGTTACAAAGTACACCTTTTATAGGTGGTAACAAACATAACATAATCACAACCCAAATCAGCTCAAAAAGAGATAGACCAGACTATCACGTCCGTGACGGTTCCAGCTCTCTCTTCAGAGGTTTAATCAAAGACCATTTCCACACTGAATCCGGTCCTGACGCATTAATTGATGATTAAGAGGCGCCGGACAGTAGATATTCAGTATAATCAGGACCTCATATTCTTATCCCATCTGCACACAGGAGAACAACAAAGATATTAATTCCGTGACATGTCATGGCCTAAAACAACATTAGAATGACATGACATGACCCATTTTCTGCCATTACACATCCTGACGGTGTGAGTGCTTAGCTTTGCCCTTTCCGACGCAGACAAGAGCCCCGACCATGAAAACCTTGATTTTGCTGACAATGCAGCGGCATGATAAAATGAGGAACGCTTCACGAATTTGCGTGTCATCCTTGCGCAGGGGCCATGCTAATCTTCTCTGTATCGTTCCAATTTTAGTATATGTGTTAGCGAACTAACACAATAGTGCCTGGTTGCAACCACGCCTTTATAGCGCTCTTAAAATCCTGCTCCTGCAGTCATGGTGTTATAGCCGCAAGAAAGTGCAACACGCGTGGGTTGGAATCCCATCCTCGTCGTAGCACTAGGTTTTGCTTCCCACTTTGCACATATGCATAGCCTGGTGTTGGTACCTATCTCACTTCCCTCAATCTTGTGAGCCCAACCCTGCAGTCACAGCGTCATCCAGTTGCCAAACTTTACTCCGAGCGCTTCATCTGGTTGGAGACAAAAATATTTTGTGCAACGTTACCCAATCTGTCTTTCCTTAATTTGGTTTAATGTACAAGATTATATGCCGTATATTGCAAATTATACGTTATAGACGAGCTCTCTGCATCAAGAAAAAATAATCCGGGGCTGTATATCCATTCCATTTCAGTTCATTTCATTTCATTTCATTTCATTTCATCTCTTATCTTTTCTTATCTTTTCTTTTCAGCTCCTGTTATAGCCATGTCCGAGGGCAAAATGCGTCCGTAAATGTGGTTGAAGGAAAAAAAATAAAAAATAGATGGCCATACAAATGCGCCTTGTGCGCATTGGTGGTTCAGTGGTATCATGCAGGAGGCCCACATGTGCATTGCCTGGTGTGGGTACCTTATCTCACTTTCCTCATCTCATCTCATCTCATCCAAAAAAAAAAAAAAAATGGCCGAACAAATGCTCTATGTGTGCATTGGTGGTTCAGTGGTAGAATTCCTGCTTGCCATGCAGGAGGCCTGGGTTCGATTCCCGGCTAATGCAGCAGAGCTTTTGAGAA
>NW_027316056.1:35000-50000 GCF_026437365.1 Eucyclogobius newberryi
AGTGACGATGGATTTCCAAGTGGAGATGAAGGGACTTCGAAACAACGGACAGGTGCAAAGGACAGACGGAGGCGAGGAACCAGTGGAACCAGTGGCTGCAGTAAAACTTGCCCGGTGGATGAGAGCTGGGACATGCTGAGAGAGGTCGAGGTATTTGAGGCATGGATCAAACCTTTTGAAGACCCAGTTGGCTACACAGGAGAGATGGATCTGACGGATGCTAATCCATTTGATATTCTGTCACTCTTTCTGACCGATCAGTTTTGGACTTTCATTACTGATGAGACAAATAGATATGCACATCAGTGTATGGCACCTATGATTCTGAAGCCACATTCAATATTTCTTGAGCGGTATGATGTATCAGTCACCGAAATGAAAGCTTTCTTCGCTTTGCATCTCTCCATGGGCCTTGTTGAGAAACCTGAAATCGAGGATTACTGGGGAACATTTTGGCTTACACAAACGCCTGGATTTGGAAATGTAATGTCAAGAAACAGATTTGAAATCATTCATTCGTTCTTTCATTTTGTCAACAATAATGATTATGTGAGAACAGGCGAGCCCGGGCACGATAAACTGTTCAAAGTCCGCCCAATAATAGATTTGATTATTCCCAAATTTGCAGCAGTTTACAGTCCAATCAAGGAGCTTTCTTTAGATGAAATGACAATAGCTTTCAAGGGGAGATCTTCACTAAAATGTTACTCTCCGAATAAACCTGACAAATATGGCTATAGAGTGTATGCCCTGAGTGAAAGCTGTTCAGGGTATGTTTTGCGCTGGTCAATGCACACTGGACAGTACAAAAATAATGCAAGCAACATCAGTGCAACACACGCAGTTGTCCGTGAGTTGGTTTCTCCCTTTACGGGCAAAGGACACGAGATTTACATGGACAGTTACTATACCTCGCCTGTAATTGCAAATGAATTAGCAGATTTGGAAACTGGACTGTGTGGGACGGTAAGGATTACCAGGTTGGGGATGCCAAAATGCCTTGGTAAAAGTGTCTTACAGCTGAAAAAAGGAGATGACCCAGTTTTTTGCAGAAAGGGAAAACTCCTGGCTTGTGCTTGGCACGATACTAAACGTCTCACCATGTTGTCCACAGTCCATGGAAATGATTGTGTTCAGAGGAGGATCCGATCCAAGACAGATGACACTGGCTTCCGTGACATCAAAAGACCTGTATGTGTCGACCAGTACAACGCCTACATGGGTGGAGTGGACACTGCTGACCAGAGGATGAAGACATACCTCTTTCCACACAGGTCCCGGAAATGGTATCATCGCATATTCAATGCCATTATAAGCATAAGTATTGTCAACTCACACATCATATACACCAAATCCACTCCAGGCCCACACAAACCTTTAAAGGTTTACATTCAGAACATTATTGATGCATTACTGGCTGATCACTCCAAAAAACAAGAAAGGCGCTCAAGACCGGAGGGTGAAATGCCACAGAGACTCACAGAGCGTCATTGGCTTTGTCAAGCAGAGGGACGTCCAGACTGCGCCGTGTGCTCTGACCTACCAAAGGCAGGCGGCAAACAAAGTACAGGTGCCGTCAGTGTGGCGTTGGCCTCTGTGCGGTTCCATGCAACGAGAGATACCATACGCTAAAAAACTTTAAATGCTGTCATTTGGATATGTAAAAGTGCAGGGTACCTTGACCCTGGATGGACATCTTTTCTGTGATGGCTCTCTCCTTTCTTTACTGCTTTCTCCACAACCTGCCTGGCACCAATGATGGATGTATAAGTTGGAAAAATAAAAAAAATGAAAAAAATACATAATAAATACCGTGTTTGTCATCATTTGGTCAGAACTTGTAATCAGGGCCCGAGTTTGAAGATGTGAGCAAAAGGGGTGAAAATGGGTTAAAATGTGAAAAAAACACCAAAATGAGCAAAATGAAATAATCCCCCATCATCAGTGCACAGTTTGCCCCCAGAAAAGCACTCCCCTGGGGCCTGGAGGTGATCTGACCACCAGAATATAGTACCATATACCCCTGCTGGACTTAGAAAAAAAAACGAGCTTCCAGCCAATAGTACACTATACCCGAGGGACTCTGTCGTTTTTCGGCAATAGTACACTATACCCGAGGGACTCTGTCGTTTTTCGGCAATAGTACACTACACCCGAGGGACTCTGTCGTTTTTCGGCAATAGTACACTATACCCGAGGGACTCTGTCGTTTTTCGGCAATAGTACACTATACCCGAGGGACTCTGTCGTTTTTCCGGGCCGTAGTATGAAGTTGTGAGCAAAAGGGGTGAAAATGGGTTAAAATGTGAAAAAACACCAAAATGAGCAAAATGAAATAATCCCCCATCATCAGTGCACTGTTTGCCCCCAGAAAAGCACTCCCCTGGGGCCTGGAGGTGATCTGACCATCATAGTATAGCACCATATGCCCCTGAGGGACTTAGAGTAAAAACCGAAATAGTACACTATACCTGAAAAGACTCTGTCATTTTTCGGCAATAGTACACTATACCCGAGCGACTCTGTCGTTTTTCGGCAATAGTACACTATATACCGTTGGACTTAGTCGTTTTTTGGGCTCGTGGGAATAAGCGTTCAGCTCAAAATTCCCGGGCTAAATCACGCTGCTCCCGAGAAATTCTTACGCTGCTCTCACGCGGAATGTGCAAAATGGTAATGCTGGGAGGGAGGGGCGGGCGGTTTTTGAGAATGACGTTTTTCGCAATCGAAACAGGTACATTTCCTGGTTGTGCGGCTACCGGGCAAGGAGCTCGTTTGACGGGCACACGAGAACCGCGATCGATGGGCCCCGTTCTGGTTTTATCCAGCTTCCAAGGCTCCTTCACAGCCGTAATGTCAAGTCATGGTTCGGAGGTGCGGAGGTGAGCGTCGGATCACGGAGGCTCTGAATGGAGCCCCGCGCTCCGCGCTCCTCCGGGCTCTAAGCGCCGCTCAGACCCGGCATGAGAGGGTCTATTTTCGGCTTGATTTTACCAGACTCCCGGGCACTTCCAAAAGCTTCATGTTTGCTCTGATTGCTCAGGGCAGAGCACGGTGGCACGCTGACCACGGGCTGTACGCGGAGGTGACCCGCTCCATGATCTTAGCGCCGCCCAGACCCAGGGCCATCCACCCCGCACACGGCCAGACTTTGCCCGGCCAGGGAGCACCTTCTGCGGGTCGGAGGCTCCGGGTCGGAGCCCCTGGAGCCTGGAGCCCTCACCGGGCCCCGAACTCGGCTGCCGGAGGCAGTGCAGTGCCTCATGGATAAAAGGCACCCAGCCGTCCAACTCGCGTGAGGCGGAGCAGGGATCATCCATGAATCAACCATGAAAATGGTACAAATCATGGTTCTATGTATACCAGACAAGGAGCTTGGTCTATTGGCACTCAAGACCCGCCATCGTAGGGCCCCGTTCTGGTTTTATCCAGCTTCGAAGGCTCCTGCGCACTGCGGGTTTGTTTACATTTTGCGGCTGTGGTTTGCTCCGGCTAACCTCACGCCGGACACGTTGGAAGCGAGGCCGAGACAGAGGTCCCACCAGGCGCGGGGCTTCAGTCTGACTGGCTTCCCCCGCGCCTGGCCCCTTGTCTCCGGAGATGGGACCGTCACTCACCCCCGCACTGAAGGACGCGCGGCTTGAAGGATGATGGATGCGCTTAGCCCCTGTGCCAGGGGCTCTGAGCCAGTCCCCTTCAGCCTCAACGCGTCCGGTGGGAACACAGTCCGGGTCCATTGTCACTCACCCCTGCGAAGAAGGACGCGCGGCTTGGAGGATGATGGCTGCGCTTAGCCCCTGGCACAGGGGCTCTGCACCAGTCCCCTCCAGCCTCAACGCGTCCGGTGGAACAACAGTCCAGGCCCTCTGTCACTCACCCCCGCACTGAAGGACGCGCGGCTTGAAGGATGATGGCTGTGCTTAGCCCCTGTGCCAGGGGCTCTGAGCCAGTCCCCTTCAGCCTCAACGCGTCCGGTGGGAACACAGTCCGGGTCCACTGTCACTCACCCCTGCGCAGAAGGACGCGCGGCTTGGAGGATGATGGCTGCGCTTAGCCCCTGGCACAGGGGCTCTGCACCAGTCCCCTTCAGCCTCAACGCGTCCGGTGGAACAACAGTCCAGGCCCACTGTCACTCACCCCCGCACTGAAGGACGCGCGGCTTGGAGGATGATGGCTGCGCTTAGCCCCTGTTACAGGGGCTCTGCGCCAGTCTCCTTCAGCCTCAACGCGTCCGACGGAACCACAGTCCGAGCCCATTGTCACTCACCCCCGCGCAGCAGGAGGCGCGGCTTGAAGGATGATGGCTGCGCTTAGCCCCTGGGCCCAAGGGCTCTGCGCCAGTCCCCTTCAGCCTCAACGTGTCCGATGGCTCTGCGCGGGGCGGGGGGCAGGGCCGGCGCATATTTTTGGTCCGACTCCGGTCCCTTCCTCGTCTCTGAGTTTGTCAAATGCAGCGCCTGTCCAGGGCTCACTTTGCTATCAACTGGCTGGTCACCGCCATCGTAGGGCCCCGTTCTGGTTTCATCCAGCTTCGAAGGCTCCTGCGCACTGCGGGGTTGTTGGCATTTGTGGTCCTGATTTGCGCTGGCTCACCCTTACGCTGGACACAGCGCCAGATGATATATTTGGTCCGACTCCGGTCCCTTCCTCGTCTCTGAGTTTGTCAAATGCAGCGCCTGTCCAGGGCTCACTTTGCTATCAACTGGCTGGTCACCGCCATCGTAGGGCCCCGTTCTGGTTTCATCCAGCTTCGAAGGCTCCTGCGCACTGCGGGGTTGTTGGCATTTGTGGTCCTGATTTGCGCTGGCTCACCCTTACGCTGGACACAGCGCCAGATGATATATTTGGTCCGACTCCGGTCCCTTCCTCGTCTCTGAGTTTGTCAAATGCAGCGCCTGTCCAGGGCTCACTTTGCTATCAACTGGCTGGTCACCGCCATCGTAGGGCCCCGTTCTGGTTTCATCCAGCTTCGAAGGCTCCTGCGCACTGCGGGGTTGTTGGCATTTGTGGTCCTGATTTTCGCTGGCTCACCCTCACGCTGGACACAGCGCCAGATGATATATTTGGTCCGACTCCGGTCCCTTCCTCGTCTCTGAGTTTGTCAAATGCAGCTCCGGTCCAGGGCTCACTTTGCTATCAACTGGCTGGTCACCGCCATCGTAGGGCCCCGTTCTGGTTTCATCCAGCTTCGAAGGCTCCTGCGCACTGCGGGGTTGTTGGCATTTGTGGTCCAGAGCCCCGGCTCTAAATTAAACCTGTTACCCTAGTAGGCCGGCCTCCGGGTCCCCCTCTCTTCTTCGGTTATGGAGTACATTGGGCGCGGGGGCAGCCAGTGGAGGGCAAGGGCCCTGCCTCCAAGTGTGGTGTAGGGGACAGGGGAGCCAGGGCCTTGGGGTCCTGGTGCTTTTTATCTTTTAAAGTGGCTCAGAGTACCAAGGGCACGGACTTCCAGGGGGCTGCACCAAGGGTGTGTAGCTCGTGTTGGGGTGCTTAAGTGTGGGTACCCGGGGACGAAAGGTGGGCCGGGGCCGGCGCGAGCCTCTGTGGTGAGTGCTGGGCCGTTCCCTTGGTACTCCAGTCGGAGTACCAAGGGCACGGACTTCCATGGTATAGTACCAAGGGCACGGACCTCCAGGGGGCTGAAACAAGGGTGTGTAGCCCGTGTGGGGGTGCTTAAGTGTGGGTCCCCGGGTTCGAAGGGAGGGCCTGGTCCCCGGTGGTCATCCCCGGAGTCCCAGAGCCTGCAACCCGGGGAAGAGTGGCCCGTCCCCAGACTGAGTTTGGGGGAATGCGGGGAGGCTCTGGAGGGGCTCCAGGGGTTCCAGGGGGTGCTCAGTGGGGGCCATGCCCAGCCAGAGTGGCCCTTCCCCGGGGTGAGTCTGGAGGAGTGGGGGGTGGCTCTGGAGGTGCTCCGGGGGCTCCAGGGGTTCCAGGGGGGTGCTCAGCGGAGGCCATGCCCAGCCAGAGTGGCCCTTCCCCGGGGTGAGTGGCTCTGGAGGTGCTCCGGGGGCTCCAGGTGGTGCTCAGTGGAGGCCATGCCCAGCCAGAGTGTCCCTTCCCCGGGCAGAGTCTGGAGGAGTGGGGGGTGGCTCTGGAGGTGCTCCGGGGGCTCCAGGGGGTGCTCAGTGGAGGCCATGCCCAGCCAGAGTGGCCCTTCCCCGGGCAGAATCTGGGGAGAGTGGGGGGTGGCTCTGGAGGTGCTCCGGGGGCTCCAGGGGTTCCAGGGGGTGCTCAGTGGGGGCCATGCCCAGCCAGAGTGGCCCTTCCCCGGGGTGAGTCTGGAGGAGTGGGGGGTGGCTCTGGAGGTGCTCCGGGGGCTCCAGGGGGTGCTCAGTGGAGGCCATGCCCAGCCAGAGTGGCCCTTCCCCGGGCAGAATCTGGGGAGAGTGGGGGGTGGCTCTGGAGGTGCTCCGGGGGCTCCAGGGGTTCCAGGGGGTGCTCAGTGGGGGCCATGCCCAGCCAGAGTGGCCCTTCCCCGGGGTGAGTCTGGAGGAGTGGGGGGTGGCTCTGGAGGTGCTCCGGGGGCTCCAGGGGGTGCTCAGTGGAGGCCATGCCCAGCCAGAGTGGCCCTTCCCCGGGCAGAGTCTGGAGGAGTGGGGGGTGGCTCTGGAGGTGCTCCGGGGGCTCCAGGGGGTGCTCAGTGGAGGCCATGCCCAGCCAGAGTGTCCCTTCCCCGGGCAGAGTCTGGAGTAGTGGGGGGTGGCTCTGGAGGTGCTCCGGGGGCTCCAGGGGGTGCTCAGTGGAGGCCATGCCTAGCCAGAGTGGCCCTTCCCCGGGCAGAATCTGGGGAGAGTGGGGGGTGGCTCTGGAGGTGCTCCGGGGGCTCCAGGGGTTCCAGGGGGTGCTCAGTGGGGGCCATGCCCAGCCAGAGTGGCCCTTCCCCGGGGTGAGTCTGGAGGAGTGGGGGGTGGCTCTGCACCAGTCCCCTTCAGCCTCAACGCGTCCGGTGGAACAACAGTCCAGGCCCACTGTCACTCACCCCCGCACTGAAGGACGCGCGGCTTGGAGGATGATGGCTGCGCTTAGCCCCTGTTACAGGGGCTCTGCGCCAGTCTCCTTCAGCCTCAACGCGTCCGACGGAACCACAGTCCGAGCCCATTGTCACTCACCCCCGCGCAGCAGGAGGCGCGGCTTGAAGGATGATGGCTGCGCTTAGCCCCTGGGCCCAAGGGCTCTGCGCCAGTCCCCTTCAGCCTCAACGTGTCCGATGGCTCTGCGCGGGGCGGGGGGCAGGGCCGGCGCATATTTTTGGTCCGACTCCGGTCCCTTCCTCGTCTCTGAGTTTGTCAAATGCAGCGCCTGTCCAGGGCTCACTTTGCTATCAACTGGCTGGTCACCGCCATCGTAGGGCCCCGTTCTGGTTTCATCCAGCTTCGAAGGCTCCTGCGCACTGCGGGGTTGTTGGCATTTGTGGTCCTGATTTGCGCTGGCTCACCCTTACGCTGGACACAGCGCCAGATGATATATTTGGTCCGACTCCGGTCCCTTCCTCGTCTCTGAGTTTGTCAAATGCAGCGCCTGTCCAGGGCTCACTTTGCTATCAACTGGCTGGTCACCGCCATCGTAGGGCCCCGTTCTGGTTTCATCCAGCTTCGAAGGCTCCTGCGCACTGCGGGGTTGTTGGCATTTGTGGTCCTGATTTGCGCTGGCTCACCCTTACGCTGGACACAGCGCCAGATGATATATTTGGTCCGACTCCGGTCCCTTCCTCGTCTCTGAGTTTGTCAAATGCAGCGCCTGTCCAGGGCTCACTTTGCTATCAACTGGCTGGTCACCGCCATCGTAGGGCCCCGTTCTGGTTTCATCCAGCTTCGAAGGCTCCTGCGCACTGCGGGGTTGTTGGCATTTGTGGTCCTGATTTTCGCTGGCTCACCCTCACGCTGGACACAGCGCCAGATGATATATTTGGTCCGACTCCGGTCCCTTCCTCGTCTCTGAGTTTGTCAAATGCAGCTCCGGTCCAGGGCTCACTTTGCTATCAACTGGCTGGTCACCGCCATCGTAGGGCCCCGTTCTGGTTTCATCCAGCTTCGAAGGCTCCTGCGCACTGCGGGGTTGTTGGCATTTGTGGTCCAGAGCCCCGGCTCTAAATTAAACCTGTTACCCTAGTAGGCCGGCCTCCGGGTCCCCCTCTCTTCTTCGGTTATGGAGTACATTGGGCGCGGGGGCAGCCAGTGGAGGGCAAGGGCCCTGCCTCCAAGTGTGGTGTAGGGGACAGGGGAGCCAGGGCCTTGGGGTCCTGGTGCTTTTTATCTTTTAAAGTGGCTCAGAGTACCAAGGGCACGGACTTCCAGGGGGCTGCACCAAGGGTGTGTAGCTCGTGTTGGGGTGCTTAAGTGTGGGTACCCGGGGACGAAAGGTGGGCCGGGGCCGGCGCGAGCCTCTGTGGTGAGTGCTGGGCCGTTCCCTTGGTACTCCAGTCGGAGTACCAAGGGCACGGACTTCCATGGTATAGTACCAAGGGCACGGACCTCCAGGGGGCTGAAACAAGGGTGTGTAGCCCGTGTGGGGGTGCTTAAGTGTGGGTCCCCGGGTTCGAAGGGAGGGCCTGGTCCCCGGTGGTCATCCCCGGAGTCCCAGAGCCTGCAACCCGGGGAAGAGTGGCCCGTCCCCAGACTGAGTTTGGGGGAATGCGGGGAGGCTCTGGAGGGGCTCCAGGGGTTCCAGGGGGTGCTCAGTGGGGGCCATGCCCAGCCAGAGTGGCCCTTCCCCGGGGTGAGTCTGGAGGAGTGGGGGGTGGCTCTGGAGGTGCTCCGGGGGCTCCAGGGGTTCCAGGGGGTGCTCAGCGGAGGCCATGCCCAGCCAGAGTGGCCCTTCCCCGGGGTGAGTGGCTCTGGAGGTGCTCCGGGGGCTCCAGGTGGTGCTCAGTGGAGGCCATGCCCAGCCAGAGTGTCCCTTCCCCGGGCAGAGTCTGGAGGAGTGGGGGGTGGCTCTGGAGGTGCTCCGGGGGCTCCAGGGGGTGCTCAGTGGAGGCCATGCCCAGCCAGAGTGGCCCTTCCCCGGGCAGAATCTGGGGAGAGTGGGGGGTGGCTCTGGAGGTGCTCCGGGGGCTCCAGGGGTTCCAGGGGGTGCTCAGTGGGGGCCATGCCCAGCCAGAGTGGCCCTTCCCCGGGGTGAGTCTGGAGGAGTGGGGGGTGGCTCTGGAGGTGCTCCGGGGGCTCCAGGGGGTGCTCAGTGGAGGCCATGCCCAGCCAGAGTGGCCCTTCCCCGGGCAGAATCTGGGGAGAGTGGGGGGTGGCTCTGGAGGTGCTCCGGGGGCTCCAGGGGTTCCAGGGGGTGCTCAGTGGGGGCCATGCCCAGCCAGAGTGGCCCTTCCCCGGGGTGAGTCTGGAGGAGTGGGGGGTGGCTCTGGAGGTGCTCCGGGGGCTCCAGGGGGTGCTCAGTGGAGGCCATGCCCAGCCAGAGTGGCCCTTCCCCGGGCAGAGTCTGGAGGAGTGGGGGGTGGCTCTGGAGGTGCTCCGGGGGCTCCAGGGGGTGCTCAGTGGAGGCCATGCCCAGCCAGAGTGTCCCTTCCCCGGGCAGAGTCTGGAGGAGTGGGGGGTGGCTCTGGAGGTGCTCCGGGGGCTCCAGGGGGTGCTCAGTGGAGGCCATGCCTAGCCAGAGTGGCCCTTCCCCGGGCAGAATCTGGGGAGAGTGGGGGGTGGCTCTGGAGGTGCTCCGGGGGCTCCAGGGGTTCCAGGGGGTGCTCAGTGGGGGCCATGCCCAGCCAGAGTGGCCCTTCCCCGGGGTGAGTCTGGAGGAGTGGGGGGTGGCTCTGGAGGTGCTCCGGGGGCTCCAGGGGGTGCTCAGTGGAGGCCATGCCCAGCCAGAGTGGCCCTTCCCCGGGCAGAATCTGGGGAGAGTGGGGGGTGGCTCTGGAGGTGCTCCGGGGGCTCCAGGGGTTCCAGGGGGTGCTCAGCGGAGGCCATGCCCAGCCAGAGTGGCCCTTCCCCGGGCAAAGTCTGGAGGAGTGGGGGGTGGCTCTGGAGGGGTTCCAGGGGGTGCTCGGCGGAGGCCATGCCCAGCCAGAGTGGCCCTTCCCCGGGCATAGTCTGGGGAGAGTGGGGGGTTGCTCTGGAGGTGCTCCGGGGGCTCCAGGGGGTGCTCAGTGGAGGCCATGCCCAGCCAGAGTGTCCCTTCCCCGGGCAGAGTCTGGAGGAGTGGGGGGTGGCTCTGGAGGTGCTCCGGGGGCTCCAGGGGTTCCAGGGGGTGCTCAGCGGAGGCCATGCCCAGCCAGAGTGGCCCTTCCCCGGGCAAAGTCTGGTCGTGTGCGGGGTGGATGATCCCTGCTCCGCCTCACGCGAGTTCGAGACCGGCTGGGTGCCCTTTTATCCATGAGGCACTGCACTGCCTCCGGCAGCCGAGTTCGGGGCCCGGTGAGGGCTCCAGGCTCCAGGGGCTCCGACCCGGAGCCTCCGACCCGCAGAAGGTGCTCCCTGGCCGGGAAAAGTCTGGCCGTGTGCGGGGTGGATGATCCCTGCTCCGCCTCACGCGAGTTCGAGACCGGCTGGGTGCCCTTTTATCCATGAGGCACTGCACTGCCTCCGGCAGCCGAGTTCGGGGCCCGGTGAGGGCTCCAGGCTCCAGGGGCTCCGACCCGGAGCCTCCGACCCGCAGAAGGTGCTCCCTGGCCGGGCAAAGTCTGGCCGTGAGCGGGGTGGATGATCCCTGCTCCGCCTCACGCGAGTTCGAGACCGGCTGGGTGCCCTTTTATCCAAGAATCAACTGGAGTGTGGAGCTTCTACGGGCCTCCAGGGGCACTGCCGACCCAGAGCTGTGCCCCGGCTTCAGTTCTCTGTATCTCAGGAAGTTTTTTATTTATACATTTATTTCATCCATAATCTCTGGCGCCTAAAGGGTTATCAGTCCTTGGGGCTTGGGGCTAGGCTTGGCGTTTGTCAAATATTTATTTATTTTTGTCCACCTTTATTTACAAAAAATACAGAAGATGGCAGCAGATGATAAGGTATTGAAACCAAAAACTCTGTATTCTAACCCTTTAAGCGCCAAAGTCGCAGAAATGCAACTTTACCGTACAAGGAAATTAATGAAATAATAGTAGAAAATGAATCACTTCAGTCATTGGTCGGTTCGGTGCAACTTCCCTTTATTAGCCAGGTATGATCCAGGGCAGATCCGGTAAGGAAAAAAATGGCTGGAGGAAGTACACGTGGCATGCAATTTACAGCAGATTCTGACTCTGAAGGGTATTATCTCCCCGAGAGTGACGATGGATTTCCAAGTGGAGATGAAGGGACTTCGAAACAACGGACAGGTGCAAAGGACAGACGGAGGCGAGGAACCAGTGGAACCAGTGGCTGCAGTAAAACTTGCCCGGTGGATGAGAGCTGGGACATGCTGAGAGAGGTCGAGGTATTTGAGGCATGGATCAAACCTTTTGAAGACCCAGTTGGCTACACAGGAGAGATGGATCTGACGGATGCTAATCCATTTGATATTCTGTCACTCTTTCTGACCGATCAGTTTTGGACTTTCATTACTGATGAGACAAATAGATATGCACATCAGTGTATGGCACCTATGATTCTGAAGCCACATTCAAGATTTCTTGAGTGGTATGATGTATCAGTCACCGAAATGAAAGCTTTCTTCGCTTTGCATCTCTCCATGGGCCTTGTTGAGAAACCTGAAATCGAGGATTACTGGGGAACATTTTGGCTTACACAAACGCCTGGATTTGGAAATGTAATGTCAAGAAACAGATTTGAAATCATTCTTTCGTTCTTTCATTTTGTCAACAATAATGATTATGTGAGAACAGGCGAGCCCGGGCACGATAAACTGTTCAAAGTCCGCCCAATAATAGATTTGATTATTCCCAAATTTGCAGCAGTTTACAGTCCAATCAAGGAGCTTTCTTTAGATGAAATGACAATAGCTTTCAAGGGGAGATCTTCACTAAAATGTTACTCTCCGAATAAACCTGACAAATATGGCTATAGAGTGTATGCCCTGAGTGAAAGCTGTTCAGGGTATGTTTTGCGCTGGTCAATGCACACTGGACAGTACAAAAATAATGCAAGCAACATCAGTGCAACACACGCAGTTGTCCGTGAGTTGGTTTCTCCCTTTACGGGCAAAGGACACGAGATTTACATGGACAGTTACTATACCTCGCCTGTAATTGCAAATGAATTAGCAGATTTGGAAACTGGACTGTGTGGGACGGTAAGGATTACCAGGTTGGGGATGCCAAAATGCCTTGGTAAAAGTGTCTTACAGCTGAAAAAAGGAGATGACCCAGTTTTTTGCAGAAAGGGAAAACTCCTGGCTTGTGCTTGGCACGATACTAAACGTCTCACCATGTTGTCCACAGTCCATGGAAATGATTGTGTTCAGAGGAGGATCCGATCCAAGACAGATGACACTGGCTTCCGTGACATCAAAAGACCTGTATGTGTCGACCAGTACAACGCCTACATGGGTGGAGTGGACACTGCTGACCAGAGGATGAAGACATACCTCTTTCCACACAGGTCCCGGAAATGGTATCATCGCATATTCAATGCCATTATAAGCATAAGTATTGTCAACTCACACATCATATACACCAAATCCACTCCAGGCCCACACAAACCTTTAAAGGTTTACATTCAGAACATTATTGATGCATTACTGGCTGATCACTCCAAAAAACAAGAAAGGCGCTCAAGACCGGAGGGTGAAATGCCACAGAGACTCACAGAGCGTCATTGGCTTTGTCAAGCAGAGGGACGTCCAGACTGCGCCGTGTGCTCTGACCGCTCTCGTACCAAAGGCAGGCGGCAAACAAAGTACAGGTGCCGTCAGTGTGGCGTTGGCCTCTGTGCGGTTCCATGCAACGAGAGATACCATACGCTAAAAAACTTTAAATGCTGTCATTTGGATATGTAAAAGTGCAGGGTACCTTGACCCTGGATGGACATCTTTTCTGTGATGGCTCTCTCCTTTCTTCACTGCTTTCTCCACAACCTGCCTGGCACCAATGATGGATGTATAAGTTGGAAAAATAAAAAAAATGAAAAAAATACATAATAAATACCGTGTTTGTCATCATTTGGTCAGAACTTGTAATCAGGGCCCGAGTTTGAAGATGTGAGCAAAAGGGGTGAAAATGGGTTAAAATGTGAAAACACACCAAAATGAGCAAAATGAAATAATCCCCCATCATCAGTGCACAGTTTGCCCCCAGAAAAGCACTCCCCTGGGGCCTGGAGGTGATCTGACCACCAGAATATAGTACCATATACCCCTGCTGGACTTAGAAAAAAAACCGAGCTTCCAGCCAATAGTACACTATACCCGAGGGACTCTGTCGTTTTTCGGCAATAGTACACTATACCCGAGGGACTCTGTCGTTTTTCGGCAATAGTACACTATACCCGAGGGACTCTGTCGTTTTTCGGCAATAGTACACTATACCCGAGGGACTCTGTCGTTTTTCGGCAATAGTACACTATACCCGAGGGACTCTGTCGTTTTTCGGCAATAGTACACTATACCCGAGGGACTCTGTCGTTTTTCGGCAATAGTACACTATACCCGAGGGACTCTGTCGTTTTTCGGCAATAGTACACTATACCCGAGGGACTCTGTCGTTTTTCCGGGCCGTAGTATGAAGTTGTGAGCAAAAGGGGTGAAAATGGGTTAAAATGTGAAAAAACACCAAAATGAGCAAAATGAAATAATCCCCCATCATCAGTGCACTGTTTGCCCCCAGAAAAGCACTCCCCTGGGGCCTGGAGGTGATCTGACCATCAGAGTATAGCACCATATGCCCCTGAGGGACTTAGAGTAAAAACCGAAATAGTACACTATACCTGAAAAGACTCTGTCATTTTTCGGCAATAGTACACTATACCCGAGCGACTCTGTCGTTTTTCCGGGCCGTAGTATGAAGTTGTGAGCAAAAGGGGTGAAAATGGGTTAAAATGTGAAAAAACACCAAAATGAGCAAAATGAAATAATCCCCCATCATCAGTGCACTGTTTGCCCCCAGAAAAGCACTCCCCTGGGGCCTGGAGGTGATCTGACCATCATAGTATAGCACCATATGCCCCTGAGGGACTTAGAGTAAAAACCGAAATAGTACACTATACCTGAAAAGACTCTGTCATTTTTCGGCAATAGTACACTATACCCGAGCGACTGTCGTTTTTCCGGGCCGTAGTATGAAGTTGTGAGCAAAAGGGGTGAAAATGGGTTAAAATGTGAAAAAACACAAAAATGAGCAAAATTAAATAATCCCCCATCATCAGTGCACTGTTTGCCCCCAGAAAAGCACTCCCCTGGGGCCTGGAGGTGATCTGACCATCATAGTGTAGCACCATATGCCCCTGAGGGACTTAGAGTAAAAACCGAAATAGTACACTATACCTGAAAAGACTCTGTCATTTTTCGGCAATAGTACACTATACCCGAGCGACTGTCGTTTTTCAGCAATAGTACACTATATACCGTTGGATTTTTTGGGCTCGTGGGAATAAGCGTTCAGCTCAAAATTCCCGGGCTAAATCACGCTGCTCCCGAGAAATTCTTACGCTGCTCTCACGCGGAATGTGCAAAATGGTAATGCTGGGAGGGAGGGGCGGGCGGTTTTTGAGAATGACGTTTTTCGCAATCGAAACAGGTAGATTTCCTGGTTGTGCGGCTACCGGGCAAGGAGCTCGTTTGACGGGCACACGAGAACCGCGATCGATGGGCCCCGTTCTGGTTTTATCCAGCTTCCAAGGCTCCTTCACAGCCGTAATGTCAAGTCATGGTTCGGAGGTGCGGAGGTGAGCGTCGGATCACGGAGGCTCTGAATGGAGCCCCGCGCTCCGCGCTCCTCCGGGCTCTAAGCGCCGCTCAGACCCGGCATGAGAGGGTCTATTTTCGGCTTGATTTTACCAGACTCCCGGGCACTTCCAGAAGCTTCCTTAAATGAAATGAAATGAAATGAAATGAAATGAACTGAAATGGAATGGATATACAGCCCCGGATTATTTTTTCTTGATGCAGAGAGCTCGTCTATAACGTATA